>NC_090266.1:394217577-394520608 GCF_040414725.1 Anabrus simplex | reverse complement strand
TTATCATCTGTTATCTAAAAGACAAAATGTGATTGGTAAAGGTAATCATTTTTCTATAGTACAATTAAGAGTGTTTTGACTTTGTATGATGAAGTTCAAAAAATCTGGGTAAACGGAGAGGTGTGTTGCTATTATCATTAATGTGTATGTATGTTTAGTTGAATTTGAGAGAAGTAGAGATAATTCATCATCATCATCACTGCCACCCAGTTAGATTATCAGGGTTTCCGTCAAAGAATCAAGACACTGCGGCATAATTGTAGGAATGAGCAGAGAAGTAGAGCTCACAGAACATGTTTGCCACTCTTCAAAACAAACATTCACATTCTATCCAGGAAAGATAGCAGTCCAGTGCAACAGCAGTATAAGGAAGTGTAATGCTGTCATCTATATTTACCAGAAGAGAGACAGGCATATTTCCAGCATTTGATTATTTATTAGTTAAGAAATTCAACCCCGAGCACTGCTTGGGTACCATATTTGGCAGTAAAACCTCTTGTGATCACAATGACAGGACTGGAATTCTTGCAATGTAGATTCCAAATTTTGGAGGCATGGTTGCCATTTGCTGCTTATGAGCGGCCAAAGCACTCATTGCATCTGGGAATAGCATGGTGTGAAAATCTGCCTGATGGATGTTGACTCATTTCACATATACCACTCAGGGTAAGGATTATTTGATATAATGTATAGAACATTCAGTCTTAAGTAACAAAGGCCTTTTGTTGCAAGCTAGTTAACAGGCACACCTATGGAAGCTAATGACAACAATTCTATAGTGCCTCATAGCTACATCATTTATTCTTAGAAATAAATAAATTTGGATGAAGATGAGAGTGATGAAAACTTTGAACCTGTTAACCCTGTTACATGGTTTCTGCATTTGAATGATTTCAGCCTCCATTAACTTACTATGAAAGAATGACAGAATATGTAACATTGCAGTATAGCAAAGTTGTAAGTTTTCATATTTCACATCAAAACTTAGGCAGACACAAACAAATCTGAAAATGTCCAGGAAATTATTATCACAAAACTTCAGACATTCAAGAATGCTTTGTCAGAGAAGGAGTACAGGTGGTTTGCTGATGTCAGTAAGTGGGAATTTTCAACATTTGTGTAGTCCTGTACTATAGTGGACCAACTCCCAGCATAAGGGTTTGAAGTGTTATGCTCTCAAATGATCTCATGGTTCAAATATTTGTTTCTTGTTTCTCGAGTGATTGGCAACATCACCGACATGCTAGGACTGTCTTGACTTCATTAAAGCCCTATAACCACCATTTTACAAGATTCCTGTAGGCTCTTCATAGCTACTGTATTGGTCCTGGGGCACTTGAAGTCCTTATATATTTTTCACCCATACAGGCAGTCCTTTCCTTGGTCATGTTGCCTATCACCGATGGTATGGACAAGTGGTTGGATTTATGAGAGACGGGTATGGTAGAAAAATTTGAAGATATAATGGAAAGGATGAAATTGGATTTACTTGAGTCAGAAGAGTCCAAACAGAGACAGGTAGGGTTTTGGTTGTACTGGTAGAGAAATGAAGGTTGAATGTGAGGTGCAGTGGAGTGGCAGTAGCAGTGAGACATGGTTTGAAAGAAGTGAAGGTGATAAGTGAAATGATTATAAGAGTTCAAATATCAGAAAATGGAATAAGTTTCTGGATGTCATAGCAGTAGAAGGTCCAGGGTCCATATTCATAGAGTAATGGTGAAACAACAACAACTAGGTGTATATCCTCAGATCTTTATTCAGGAAAACCTGATGTCAAAATGTTATATAGGCAACATGAATTCTATTTTTGATATCCTTCTTTGAAGTACACCATATCCAGAGGATACCTTCTGTAAGAAAAAAAAAATCTTTATAAGGATTGGTATACAATGGCCTGCCTATTCAATACAAATTAAGGCTACCCATTTAACATTATAATCATATTAATACCAGAAGATGTTTCAACCATATTTGCTCATCTTTAGCTAGTAATTGTAGGAGAATATCTTAAAATTCATGAAATATTATATGTTGGACAAGAAAACATGATAAAAAGAACATTTTTACATTTAGAGTTCTTAAAAAACAACATGCTAGAGTTATCACAGTCTAGAACAACATTCTTGCATGAATTTGGTCAGTGTTTATTTATTTTTGGCAAGTGGCCTCCGGAGAGGCCTAGTGCAGGTCTTTCAATTTAACACTGTGTATGCGACCTGCTCATCTGTGAGGATAGGGGTCCACCTTAGATGAAGTCTGATGCTGAAAACATCAGAAACACCCAGTGTCCTAGCCATAGGAATTAACTAATGAAAGTGATAAAATCCCCAACCCAACTGAGAATCACACCCAGAACCCCTTGAAACAACCATTTAGCCATGGAGCCGGACTGGTCAGTAGTGAACATCTTAAAAGTAGTCTTGTTGAGAAATGCAGATACAATGCTGGTTGTAAATCAAACCAGGCTGGACGGAATTTTTCTTAAGTTTAAACAATGGACTTTGTTGTCAGACAGATATTTTGAATTATATGAATGGCGAGATGGAAAATTTGAATATGATATTTGGTGTTGGTATTATTAATGTTGTAATTCTCCTTTAAGTTGCAAGAGATAAATATAGAAAAGGAAAAAGTAAAAGGAAGATAAGAAAATTGAATGGTGTACTACCAAAAATTTGGATGAGTGATTGAAGCAAATACCCATGCTCTCACTCTTCCAGCACCATGAAGTGGACTCTGTCAGGTTGCATTGATGTTTGGGTGAATGGATGTGATCGCCTCGTGCTATTGCCATTGAGGGAAAATGGCAGTAACAGGGAAGGGGAAAGAGTCATTGGGATGAGATTACCTCGCTTTTGTGTGTTGTTGAAGATTTATTACTTTGTTGTTGTGAATTTATTTTTGTTATTTCAGCATAACATTTGTTTGTTTATTCTGAGATTTTATTGAAGTTGAAGTTAGGATTCATTATTTGATCTAGATGTATGTGTATTGGGAGGCTCCCTCACTTGCCAACTACTTGAATGATATCTAGATTTTGATTTATAGAAGAAAATAAATTACTTTATTCAGTCATGTGCTCACCCATTTTAGAAAATCTCTTGTATTTCTTGGTGTTTTCATGTTCTTTATAACAGGTCTCAAAACTTATTTTGGTTTGGTCAATGAAACTGGCATCACACTGGGTGCAGTTTAACTTGTAAACACTAAATTGTGAATACTTGCTGTTTTCATTGAAAATATGTGTGTTGTTAAGTAGTTTGGAATTGGTGTTGTTTGTTATAAAGGCAATGTTGAAGTTCTGGTTTTTAAAAGTACATGTGACCAGGTAAAAGTAGTTATTAATGAAAGAGAAAATGACAAAATATATTTTCCCCTCAAGTTTCATTTTTCAAAGTGGTGGCTGGCTTATTCTTTATATTGTTGATGATATTTTGCAATATAATGTTTACTGTAGCCATTATTGAGTGCTCTCTATATAAATAAAATACAAATACCAATAACTAGAGGTGTTAGAAAGAGTTTTTATTTTTTAATGATGTGTTGTTTTAAAATTCAAAAGGTAGTGTTTTGTGTTTTTATAATGTTTTTGCAAAAAAGTTAAAAATTTGGAAAGTGATCAGGTTTGAGCATTTAAAACTTATAAAATTAATAAAACATAAAGTAAAAATCAGGTAAACCATTAAGCATGTGTATGGATATCGAAGAACCAGAAAACAATTATACAGAAGTCATTTTTTATTTTACATTCACCTACATCATCTCCTGCAGCATCTCGAAAATACATTTTAAATGAATATAAGTTGCCTTTTTCAGCTATCCAAATACTGCACTGAAAGTACTGAAAGTAGATCATGGTCAGTATCTCAGCTTTTGCAGCTGTCAATCATCATCTCCTACCACATATTATGAGAATATATTTTGAAAATGGCCTTCCAGAATCCACATTTGAACATGGATACCACACGTTTTAATGCAGCAGTTGAATAGTCTCAATGAGCAAGTCTTAATCCAATGAGGATCTCTGGAACATTCACATAATCTCTGTGATGCAGTTGGATTTTATGGCAGTCAGGTAAATGCTGTGAGCCACTAAATAGTGTTGAGATCCTATCCTCTGAAGAAATGGGGCATAATTCTTAAACTGGAGAAGTTCTGTAGGAGATATGTTCTTAGATGCATGCCAAGGATCAAACAATGACCCAATGGATTCTACATTCTTTCTGGCTGGATCGCGATCCTTAAAGTCCCGACCATTACTAGAGCTGGCTTGATAACAAACGTAAACTTGAACTTAACTATTATCTGCATCTTTTGAGGAAAGTATTCCAAGTTCCAGAGGATTGGTTGAATACTCTACTATTGCCTAATAGTTTGAGCTTTAACTCAGGGTCATCTAGCTTCCCTCTAAGAAATGAAGCAAGTCCATAAGAGAGGCACTAACAATACAAACATACACTGCTTGAAATTTTATAATAATTATTGTTGAAGATGATGTTATATTTGGAAAAATTTGATCACAGAATTCGAATCTTCCAGTGTTTTAAAGAATGGTACCAGATCTTCCACATGTGTGGCCATAATGAATCATAATCGTAATCATAATGAATGATAAACAAAATGTTTAGGAGGGACAAAAATCTGATATTTTGTGTCCCAGAAGGGAAAATAGGTTCAGATTTCTTACATTAACATTGTGCATGTGTCCACATTTTTTTTACACCAACTTTGGAATATGGTGGGGGAGGGTATTGTGTAAAACTTAGATATAAATTTAAACATACTTCTTTTGCAACCTGATTATAGACATGCAGACTTATAGCAACGGGAAAGCTGTATGGCCAAGAGTGAAGAAGTAGAAATAATGAAGATTGATGTAATAGTATATCCTATATTGGTAGTATGAAATTAGAAATATCATGAAACTAAGAGATGATCCATCATCGCCATAAGACCTATCTGTTTCGGTGCGACGTAAAGCCCCTAGCAAAAAAAAAAAAAAAAAGAGATGATCATCAGATGAAGACACTCTTGGCTGATAATTGTTTCAGATTTCTTCACTATCTTCATTTATGTCACGAAAGTCGGAATGTGCATCTTCAACCTCATCATCGTTTGGATCTTCAATGACATCCCTGAAATATTGAAGCTCTGGCAACTTCCCCAAATCTCTTCATAGTGCTTGAGAAATATATTTGCAATGTCACTCTTCTTGGATGGTTTAATTGGCACACCAGTAGGGATCAAATCTGGGTTGATGGAACTTACAGTCTTCTCACATTTACACACACCCTTTGCTACACCAATATTTACTTCATAATTGGGTTCCCCTTTGAGTAGAATGCTTCTTTGTGCTGATTTTGTTAGAATGAGGTGCTTCTTGGGTGTGAACTGGAAGTGTCAAACAGCAGGTTGTTTAATAACATCTTTAAGAGCTACCTTACAACCATTTTCAGATTAGATGTGAATGACTGTGCCTATGGTTTTGACATCTCTAGGTACTCTTAATCACTTTCAAAACACAATAAAATATACAGTCAGGGGGGATAAAATAATGACCAACTTGTGAATATGTATGGACAATGGTTTTTACCCCATGACATTCGCTAAGAAACTTTGTTAACATTCCACCCATTATCTCGTTCTTATTCTGACCACCACATCTGTCTAAGAAAATGGTTTAAGGTCGGTGTTATTTTAACAGTAATACGTACATTATCTATTTCATTAGAACCCTTCTTGTGTTCATTATCAAGCCATACATACATAAACATACTCTCCTTACTTTGTGCTGCTTTGGAGATACTGCAACACATGGCAAAGTTGTAAACATATAATTGGTGTGGAAGGTATCCACTTTGGTCTGGCACTTTTGGCAACATCTGATTTTTGACAGTCAAATGAATATATATAGGAAATAAATTGACAAGGGTGCTCAACTTTTCAATACAATATACAGTATGAAGAATATATTAAATCAGTCTTGAGACTAGTTTCAGCCACATAGTGGCCATCTTCAGCCAAACAAAAGTTAAGCAGATTATGTGATACGGTACCTAAAACATATGTATACAAGACAAAGACAATGTTGTAGGAATAATTATAACATTATAGTACAGATAATAAAAAAATATGGATATCTCCTTGTCATAATGTGATGTCTTGAAGTTGACTAAGGACCTCAAAGAAGTAAATCTGGAAATGATAGCCACTCCTTCCCCTTCCTTCCCCTTCCTTCTCTATCCCCTCCCCTGCTGCTTCCTCCAGGAAGTCAGTGCTTGTTCTAAATCAGACATTACATATACAGTACCGTACTCTACATTTCACTATAGAGGCAAGTCTCATAAATAATTTTTCTCCTTTAAAATTTCTTATCTGTATGTTTATTCATTCCTAATTCTGGCTATCCCTGGCTCCCTTTTACAACTGAGTGACTCATATAAATTGCAGCCTTAAACCAGGAATTCAATCTTGTTCACAAAGGCATTAGAAAAGCTAGAATTACATCCACTTGTCCTGTGCTTTTTAATTTCTTTCTCAGAAATGCAGTGTAGTTGACTTTTTAAATTTGCAAGAAAGTAAAAAGAGCACTCCTTGTACTGTAGACATGATCAATTTGTCAAGCTCTTCTTCAAATATGCAGCTGACAAGCTTGCCTTTATGAGTCCAGCACTGGACATGACCTACTTCTTCAATCAGTCCTTGAAGAGAAGTAGCACATTTTGACATGTAGCGTGCAGAGTCCATATCTAATGCTACTATATGCTCCCATTTAATTTTGTAGGAATTCACTTTGTCTAATATAGCATTGGCACTATTGGCAGAATCTAGAACAACAGAGGCAGCCAGATGGGTGTTCATTTCAGTTCATGGTACTGATGGACAAAGTAGAATGTTAAAAACACACCTACCACTATCTTTCTTGTCAGTTGATTCATCACTGTATTGTGAATTATCCTTCCCCCACTTTTTCCTGTTTGTTCTGCCTTATATTTATGCTTGCAAGCTTTTGTGTACCTCTACATTTAATTGGTGTATATTTATTATGTCTAGATGTTGTTAGGATTGTGTCATTTAGCTGATTAATAATAAATTGTGTACTCCCTCCTCCCACGTTATGGCTCCAGGGTAAAAGGGATCTGAATTCGCGCTCTGGAGTACTTCTTTTCGTTAAGGTTGGCAGCGATGCCACTTACCCCTATGTCCCTTGGCAACATGCCCAGCCTCTCCTGAGCTACCAATGAGAGTTTGGGTTCTCTACATACATAAATTGTACAGGCTTTGGCAAGGGGCATTCTGCCTCCAATCGCCATGACACTTGGACTTGACCTTGCATGTCTTATTGTGCGGACAGGCCCTGCTCGAGGCACGATCTCACGACTAAGAGGCATAGAGGTAGGACGTTAAGTCTGATAGAGTAAATAAGAGATGATGGGAGGATTAAGGTAACTTGCATGTAAACCAATTTTGGGAGTTTTGGCATGCTTAAAGGGCCCTGTAAAACCTTGTATTTTTAAGGATTAATTTTCTTTCATTATCAAATTTTGATGTTACTTTGGCAGCTCTGATATCTAGTCACACTGGATGTATGGACCAGTTTTTTTTATTGGCCACTAAGGTTTACTGGCCCCATTGAATTTGTACTGCAGTTTTGAATTTCCTCCTGGGCTTTTAAAAGTTGAATGCTTAACGTTAACTCTCGTATTCTCTTTTGAAGCTGCTTGAGTCGGCTAGAGACAGTCTGAATTATTACACTTAAGATGTCTGTAAGGTACCAGCACCTTCTGGAAAATTTTGTCTCTCCTTTGGAATGCCTTTTTGTGGGCTTGGAATTCTTCTGCCCTCCATGGTCTTTCTATGAATGTCATGTATTACATCGTAAGAGCATGCTAGGCTTGGAAACTATATTTGCACATTACAATCTTTCCAGAATTACCTGTTATAAAAATCAGGGAACCCTCTCCCTTGACTAGTTACTAGGTTCGAGAAATTTCATTTTATGAGGGCTGGTCCCCTCTATTGCATGCTGTGCGTATATGGGTTAAAAACCCCTTGGTAAATTGTTATGTAACATAATTGTATTAATTGGTGTATTAATTGTATTAATTCGCCTCTAAAGAAAGGGCGAAATATGAAGTAAAGCTAATTAATCCAACCTTTTGAATAAATTAAAGTTTTTGTCTTCATTTTGTGCTGTGATGTCCAGCTTCCCGGCCCGCACCTTCATTCTAAAAGCTATCGGAATAATACCGCTACAAAACTGGTAGCAGTGCGTGATTATATGAGGCTGGACTAGTACTTTGTTTTAGTTAATTTCTGAATTTAACTCTGGAAATTATTCCGTCCAGGCTATTTTCTAAATTGTTTTTCTCATAATCTGGCTATGCGAGACGTGGCGTATCCGGGGTCATTGCGGAAGGAGGAGCTATTGTATGAGTTATTAATCCGTAATCCGGAATTTAGAGGAACCGTTAAAAGTGATGAGGCGTTATTGCGAGATGATTTAGAGAAGTTCGCCTCAGTGCCCCACTAAACCGAAAACGAGTTTGGGAGTGCGATGTCCTTGATTGAGGCGATCCTGTCCAACATTTTATCTGTTATGGATTTTCTGGAGAGTGGTGTAACATCAAGTCACCAGCTGAGAAGAGTTCAAGATCGGTTAACGCATTACTTGCAACGTATCAGAGACCTGCTCACCTTAGAATGAAAGGAGGAACGTAGGAGTCAGGTTGAAGAGTTAGAAGCTAAAGCTTCTAAGCTCCTGGAGATGATTGAGTTGTGGTTGTCAAAGGTGGTCGTTAAAACCAAGTTTGTGCCTTCTACTACTCCTCAAGTAGAAGACGAGCTGGGTAAGCCCACGCACAATATTGAGCTAACTGTGCAGCAGGCGTTGCCCGAATCGCAACATTTTGTCCCTTTAAACTCTCTCTTACAGTTGCACAGCCCTATGTTCAACAGCCTACCTTGAGTTCTCATGTTTTGACCTTTTCTGATATCCCTTATCCTTTAACCTTGATGTGAAAAGGTGCTCCTGGTTATTCGGTTAATTCGGCTGGTGATGCAGTCTCATTTCCTCGTTTCCTTGTGGAATTTCAAGATCAAGCGTTCGTTTTTGGTTTGTCACATGGTAAAATTCTACAGCTCATTTACTCCCACGCTATTGGAGTTCTATCTCATGAAATAGTTAATGCTCTATCAGGATATATGTCCTTACAACAGTTTCATGCTCATTTATTAAACGCATTTCATTACTGCTCACGTCCTTAATTCTTTAATTCAGGGATTTCGTTTCAAGGTACAGTACAATGATGAACCCCTATCTGAATCTACTGTTGCAAAAGGCATTTCTCCCTCTTATCGCTCCTGCTTGTGCATCATGGCTAGAGTTCGTGGTTTATAGCATTTAAAAATCAGACATTTAGGGTTTTGATTATCAAATTGAGCGTTTTGTAGCATCTATACTTCTGACATTTAGCGTTTTATAGCAAATTTGTTAAAAGTAGGCATAATTTGCGAAATTGCACACAACAGTTGGGAGTAAAATCATACTGTTTAATCACAAATTGCTCGTCATGCAGTTTTCAATACACTATGGAAAATAAGACAAATCAGCATAAAATTACAAGAAATATAAACACACACACGAAAATGAATATTTACAAATTTACAAACACAATTTCAAAGTGAAAAATACTATTCTAAACGTATTCATCTATCACAGTACAGCAGACCTACAATGAAGAGGAATTTCAATGATGGTTGAAGTACAACATGCCCATTGTTTGAATGGTGTCCTCCTTCATTCGAGTCCGCCTATCAGTTACAATCATGTTGTATTTGCTAAAAAAAAACGCTCTACATCGACGCTGTTCGTAGGGGCCCAAATGCACTGCAGTGCTGCCGAAGCAAAGGAAGGAAACTTTAACTTAAGTGCCATCAACATTTGAAGTGTGTCAGTGGTTTTGTCCATTCTAATTTTCTGGAGCATCTGTTGGTGATATGCCTCGCAACCCTCAACAAACTGATCTAAAAAATGGCAACTTAAGCTTCAACGAACAAGTGATTTGGGTTCCAGAGCACTGTTTTTCCCTGCAACTGCAGGATTAAATAAATTGCACACTTCCTTGAAAAACACATTAGTATTATCACTGACACCCATGTGCTTCGAGAGCTTAGTTGTGCATTTAAGCATACACTGCTTAAACTGCACCTTAATTTCTTCTTTCTTCGTACTGTTTCTGAAACTCTCCAGCAGGTTACTTGTTTCTAACGGAAACCATCCGTCAGCACACCTCTTCAATTCTGCACAAATAGTGGTAAGATCATCCCACAGCTTGTGAGCATACGGGTAAGATGATCCCTCCAGTACTGTGAGTGCTGCATTAATTTTTACAGATATCTTTGAAACAAACTTTATCTGAACTTTCAGCAACGGAAGCATATCCTGATCTGTAAACATTTCCAACACTGAATGGCTACTGCTATTTAGGGAATTCTCATCAAGAGAGCTAAAGAACTCTACCAGGGGTGTGAAGTACTTGTCAAGATACTGGACTGAGCGAAACCAAGAGTTCCATCGGGTGATGACAGGAGCTGGGAACAACAGTGCATTCAAATCGGGGAAATTATCTTGCAAAAAATTTAGATAGGAGTTCTTCAACTTCCTACAGTGGAGAAAAGCCATCTTAAGTTTTGAAACTAAATTGTTCAACTGTGACAGTTCCTAGAGAATAACATCCCCCACAAGGTGCAACTTATGTGCAAAGCACTGGAAGTGAAGAAGATGGTCCCCAATAATCGTCTGTAATGCCTGGAAACATGTACCCATGTATCTGGCAGAGTCTGACACTAAACCCAGCACGTTTTCATAAACAATATTATAGTCTTTCAGAGCATCAATGATGGCTCGGCTGCATTATGTCCCGTTAGCGGTATCCAAAAATGAACAGCTTGCCAAATAAACTTGTTGTTCTGTAGTTGGCGTGATCGTTCTGGATAGAACAGCAAAGACACATCTTCCTCGGCTGTCCGACGTCTCGTCCGCGATAACTACAATGGGCTTCCCGTCCAATGCAGCATTAACCTCTGCCTTTGCTGAATCTCCGCAGCGTGGAACATAATCTCTGCTAAGGGTACTGACTTGAGGCAGATCTCCTGATCCTGGGACGTACCTATGGGGCCAATAACATTTCGTTAAACATGCTAATAATAATAATAATAATAATAATAATAATAATAATAATAATAATAATAATAATAATAATAATAATAATAATAATAATAATGTTTAGAGGTAAGGACAAATACTTAAAGATTTGGTGTAGTGCTGGCCTAGCGAATCACTGAATGAGTTTTAAAGCTTTTCCCTATAAACTTCAATTTATGTACATTGAAACAAGCTATTATTTTACACCCTAGATGGTCTATTAAATTGCAACATTTTAAAATAATGTCCATCCACGTTTGTTTGGTTTTGGGTTGAAAATTTGAATAACCTAACCTAAAATTCCATGTGAAATCGTCATATTCGAAAACATGCATCTACGTGGTTTTTGGTACAAAGTTTACCTAACCTAAAATTTAACAAGGCCGTATAGCAATAGTAATACTTAAAAACAACCATCCATGTGGTTCTCTTTGGAGGGGGGATGAGAAATATAGGCTAGTTTATGAACATTGCACAGTCAGACAGGCTATACCACTCAAGATGGTGTAAATGTATTAATATAAATATAATTAATGCCCAAAAATATGTCTGAAATCGACACTTACTTTTCAAGGTAGTCTCGGAAAGCAGGATGGTCCAGCTTGTGGATGGGGATATTAGTCTGCAGGCACATCTTCACAGTATCCTCGATGAACGTTTGTTTCTCGGTTTTTGCTCCTTTTGCCCTTCCATCCATTTCTACTATTGTGGCTTGCCGCTTGACGCCACGCTGTTCACATGCTGGTTGAGATAAAAATCGCTCCTTTAGTAGCACACGGTTTTTGCTCTTGCAGTGTTTATCAAAAACATCTTTATTCTTCCATTCAAGTCTTTGATTGCAAAGTCGGCACATCAATATATCTGTATCGCTTATATAAAAATGTTCCGATTTGTAACTCTCGGCACACTGTTTTATCGTCACTTCGTTTCTACCCATGGCTAACAGACAATAAATCGCTACCGTACTTTAAAACAGAACTACTCAGCACCTATGTCGAGAACAACCAACTATGATCAAGCGTAAACACAAAGTGAGTGAACGCGTGTGCTTGAAAGTGATACCTAGGTTCCCTAGTGCTGAATCGGTAGACCTCGGTTAATTCGAGATTCGTATTGGCAACCTTTGAAACACAAACTATGAATCGAGTAGGTATCGCCGCGCGTACTGCATTAAGCTGTGTGATTGTTTGTTCTTTGCATCGCTCTTTGGCGTTGGAAGATAGTCTACGCATTGAAAGATTTACGGCGCCGTAATAATTCTTTTCACTGAAATAAATAACCACATATATCTTATTTTTAAGAAAAATGCATCGTTTTTAAAAAGACATGTGTTTATTTCGGATAAAACCGAGAATTTCTCATCTATTTCGCATAAATTGTGTAATTTCGCATTTTGAACCGATTTCGCATTTTATCGCTAATTCGAAATCGCTAAAAACCACTCGCAGGGGTCATATAAGGTGAAGGCACATACACTGACAAAGTTTAAACATATTTCGCATTTATCGCAAATGCTAAAAACCACAAACTCTAATCATGGCTCATACTCGTAATTTTGTTGAACTGAAGGCAATTGTTGTATCGGCCGAGGGAGTTCGCCATGCCGACTCTCTTCGCTCCCCGAGTGTGTCTTCCCCTCTTGATGTCACTGACATTTCTATTTCGCGGAAGCCTGCGCCTCAGAGGAAGTTTTATACCTGTGGTTCCCCTGATCATTTACGTAACCGGTGCCCTTCTCGGTCTTCTAGTGCACCATTACATAGGGCGTGCTCTAGCACAAAGGATCAATATAGGGCTGTTAATAATGTATGATTTCGGTGTGGTCTAGCTGGCCATTTGGCGAGGCATTGCCCTGGGATGTTGAGTAACAGCTGACTAGGCAGGTGAACAGTCGCGTTAGTGACTTTGGGTCTCCAAAACTGCCTACGATAACGTATCCTGCTGAGTGCCAAAAAATAACTGTTGATGTTAAGGATTTTGATACTTTTATCAAGGTGCAAGTGAATAATGAACCGATTTCTGCCTTCTTGGATTCTGGAAGCGTAGTTTCGCTTGTGAACGGGATATGGCACACCTCCCATAAAGCTGTTTGTAAGTTTCCTGGTTTGTAGCCCGTTTCTTTCTCTTGTGTTTCAGCTAACTCATCTAAGGTAGATATTTTGTGGGTTTTTAAGAGTAGAATTCGCATTTCCAATAATACCTGGAAGTTATCTTTATACGTAGCGAGAAGGTTGTCTTGTCCCATTATCCTCGGTTCAAATTTTTTCACTTATTCAGGGTTGGTATTAGATATGCAGAATGGTTTCTGTTGGTATACATTTTCAGATTCAGTGAAAATTCCTTTACTTATATTTAATGCTGCTTCTGTCTTTTCGGTGTCGCCCCCTCAGGGTGAGATGGTGTCCGATCTTAGCCATCTGCCTGAAGACCAGGCGGAGTGTATTCGGAAGATTTGTAATACACTGACTGACAGAGCAAATGCAACACAAAGAAGGAGTGGTCAGAACTTTATGCCAATTGCAGGGTAGACTGACGTCACTGAGGTATGCTCATGATGTGAAATGCACCGCTGTGCTGCGCACGTAGCGAACGATAAATGGGACACGGCGTTGGCGAATGGCCCACTTCGTACCGTGATTTCTCAGCCGACAGTCATTGTAGAATGTGTTGTCGTGTGCCACAGGACACGTGTATAGCTAAGAATGCCAGGCCGCCGTCAACGGAGGCATTTCCAGCAGACAGACGACTTTACGAGGGGTATGGTGATCGGGCAGAGAAGGGCAGGTTGGTCGCTTCGTCAAATCGCAGCCGATACCCATAGGGATGTGTCCACGGTGCAGCGCCTGTGGCGAAGATGGTTGGCGCAGGGACATATGGCACGTGCGAGGGGTCCAGGCGCAGCCCGAGTGACGTCAGCACGCGAGGATCGGCGCATCCGCCGCCAAGCGGTGGCAGCCCCGCACGCCACGTCAACCACCATTCTTCAGCATGTGCAAGACACCCTGGCTGTTCCAATATCGACCAGAACAATTTCCCGTCGATTGGTTGAAGGAGGCCTGCACTCCCGGCGTCCGCTCAGAAGACTACCATTGACTCCACAGCATAGACGTGCACGCCCGGCATCGTGCCGGGCTAGAGCGACTTGGATGAGGGAATGGCAGAACGTCGTGTTCTCCGATGAGTCACGCTTCTGTTCTGTCAGTGATAGTCACCGCAGACGAGTGTGGCGTCGGCGTGGAGAAAGGTCAAATCCGGCAGTAACTGTGGAGCGCCCTACCGCTAGACAACGCGGCATCATGGTTTGGGGCGCTATTGCGTATGATTCCACGTCACCTCTAGTGCGTATTCAAGGCACGTTAAATGCCCACCGCTACGTGCAGCATGTGCTGCGGCCGGTGGCACTCCCGTACCTTCAGGGGCTGCCCAATGCTCTGTTTCAGTAGGATAATGCCCGCCCACACACTGCTTGCATCTCCCAACAGGCTCTAGGAGGTGTACAGATGCTTCCGTGGCCAGCGTACTCTCCGGATCTCTCACCAATCGAACACGTGTGGGATCTCATTGGACGCCGTTTGCAAACTCTGCCCCAGCCTCGTACGGACGACCAACTGTGGCAAATGGTTGACAGAGAATGGAGAACCATCCCTCAGGACACCATCCGCACTCTTATTGACTCTGTACCTCGACGTGTTTCTGCGTGCATCGCCGCTCGCGGTGGTCCTACATCCAACTGAGTCGATGCCGTGCGCATTGTGTAACCTGCATATCGGTTTGAAATAAACATCAATTATTCGTCCGTGCCGTCTCTGTTTTTTCCCCAACATTCATCCCTTTCGAACCACTCCTTCTTGGTGTTGCATTTGCTCTGTCAGTCAGTGTACTTTTCTTGATGTGTTTACTGAGAAATAGGGGATGACTAACATCTTAGAGTACCTAAAATGGGGTGAATAGGATTACTGGGGTGAATAGGATCATAAAGTGATAAAGGTATTGACTTCACTTTTCAAGGAGTAAACGACGTTCTTTTTAAAATTTTCCAGGAATATACAATTATATGCTATTTTCTCCTTGGAATCCTGTCAATTTCATGTGTGGGGATTGCCTGTCGTGACAGCTGTACATTTTCCCGCCATTTGTGTCACTGTGAAAATATATGGGAGTGAAATAACTTTGTCTGAATCTCCGAAACTATTAGATTCCCCGAAATCACAATTGGTATTTTGTATTCAAATATATTCCAGAATCATGTGTGAAATAGGCAATAGTTTGCATCTATTCGAGTTTCTGGAATTTAGGTTAACGTCACTTTGTAATATTTGTAGGCGTATTTGAGGTGAATAGGATCACCTTGCCAAGAACTTCCAAACGAGATCCGTATGCAAGGGCTTAGAAGAACCATGATCCTTAGACCATAGAATTGGCTAAGGATGCAATTAATAAGAAATGTGTTAGCATAAGAGCTGCAAGTAAGCAGTCTGGGAAATAGTTTTAAAGGTGTTGCAACTTGATGATGGGGTAAATGATCCTGATCACGCCAGAGAAGCGTTGGACGATTCGTTCAAAGCTTTTCTAAGGAGTATGCGATACGAAGAGAACATAGTGCGGTAGCAAAGGAAGAAGCCGGATGTTGCTCCAGGCAAAAGTGTGACTTGTACTGAGAGTGACTGATCCTCAAATGCTAACGTGAGTGAATTTCAATGTGAAGTGGATGTTCCAGCAGCTAACAGTGATATTTCCGAACCTTCTTTGCACGAACATAATTCAGAAGGGAACGCAAGTAACATAATAGAAGTTCCTGCTGAGGAAGTTGAAAATGGGGACTGACTACTGGTTTCCTTTCTGACCAGTAAACCAGGCACTAGTTCCAGTATGAGTCACTCTTTCTTTGGTCAAATTGTAGAGAAGAAGAGAAGGATCAATTTGTGGCCAATTTTGTGAGGGCGAAGGTTACTCGTGATTATGCTGGTTACATTTACACTTTTCTTGATGTTGAGGACATACGTGAATTTTCCTGCACTCAGGTAAGGGGAAAACTGGATAATCCACATGTATTGAGAAGGGGCCAATTGAAATTCAGTGTGCACTCTCAGACTCTGTCATCATAGAATGTCGTTCCTTGATAAAAACAAATATTTCTCCTTCATATATGTTGTTGCCATTACATAAACATTACAATGCATTTGAACTATGTAGCCTACTATAAATAGCATTATTTGTTATTATTTTATTAATGAAGGCACTATTCCTGCTATAATTTTCACAGATATTTTTTACTTTGACAAGAATGATTTTATACTACTCAGTTTTGTTTTACTTATTTCAGAACATTAAACTATAATAGAAAGTGTCGTTATGTGTTTTAACTATCAAATAACCAATCCCATTTACCCCGTTTTGATGTGAATCGAGTAACTTTCATATTAATATGCCTGATCCTATTGACCCCAGTCAAGGGGTGTATAGGATCACTTTAAAAAATAGGTTAAAATCAAGGAAATATGAAGGAATTCTACAATATTTGTGCATAAAGTTTTAAAACATAGTAGGACTCATGTACTGAAACAAAAAAAGGAGGATAATTCTGTATTTGTTCTGTTGGTCGCTTAATGTTCTCGTGAAAGTGATCATATTCACCCCATTTTACGAACATTGACGTTTCTGACTCAATACCAGTTAGATTTCCTCCTTATCGTCTCTCACCTCCTAAAATACAGGCTTTAAAGGAGATTATCGATAAGAAGCTTGACGAGGGAATCATACGTCCTTCGATTCCGCCTATTCTTCTATTTTCCTCGTGCCCAAACCTCAGGGTGGGCTTAGGCCTGTTCTGCATTGTAGGGCATTGAATAAAATTATAGTGTCGAAGAGACATAACACCACAAGCTCTACTCAACCTCGCACATTTTCTTTTCGACTTTTAATACAAGAAGCTACAACCACGTCTACCAGATAATTATAAAAATAGCTACGTTTTTGACGAGTACTTGCACTCGCTCTGAAGTGCTTCAAGAAGTTTGTCGTATTATCTTTTCATATAAAATTAACAACTTCCTACCACTAAGAGTGACTTTTATCCTAAATTTTAAGCTATTATAAGATCCTTACGCCATCACAAGGATAAGGCACCGTACTTACCAAATTTAATTTCAACGCAGCAATTTACGTATTCTTTTTGAACTTTTAACTAACCACTTGTTACCACATTTTAAAAAAACGAGACATTCGTAAAGATCTACAATAAGGATTGATTATTAGACTTTGTCATAAGAGTACTTATAACTACTATATCCTACTTGCTAGTCATTTTATACACATTTGTACCTAAAACAGTATCCTCTTATTCGGGTATAAGAACAATCAGGATCCTGATCTATCTTTCTTTCAGGTATGAGATTTTTAGGCTGATGATGCCGTCGTTACGGGTGAAGCATGTCCCTATATGTAATATGTTAAGAACTATTTATTAAATTTAAATAAAAAACTCTTATGTATTGAACAGGTGGAATTTATAATCTAGTATTCAATACGGACCATAACATGAGATTTGTAACATGTAACATAACAACTTAGTCGAGCAGCTCGTCTTCTTTCTTCCAATTCTTCCCAGCCCAAACCTTGCAACATTTTTGTAACGCTAATCTTTTGTCGGAAATCACCCAGAACAGATCGAGCTGCTTTTCTTTGGATTTTTTCCAGTTCTTCAATCAGGTCATTCTGGTGAGGGTCCTATACATTGAAACCATACTCTATTTAGGGTCTTATCAGAGATTTATATGTATGCCCTCTCCTTTACATCCTTACTACAAACCCTAAACACCCTCATAACCATGTGCAGAGATCTGTACCCTTTATTTACAATCATATTTATATGATTACCCCAATGAAGATCTTTCCTTATATTAACACCTAGATACTTACAATGATCCCCAAAAGGAACTTTCACCCCATCAACGCAGTAATTACAACTGAGAGGACTTTTCGTATTTGTGAAACTCACAACCTGACTTTTAACCCCGTTAATCAACATATCAATGTCTGCTGTCCATCTCACAACATTATCGAGGTCACATTGCAGCTGCTCACAATCTTGTAACTTATTTATTACTCTTTACGGAATAACATCATCCACAAAAAGCCTTAACTCTGATTCCACTTGTTTACTCATATCATCTATATATATAAAATAACTCGTCCTGACTGACTGACTGACTGACTGACTAACTGACTGACTGACTGACTGATTCATCACCGCCGAGCCAAAACTACTGGACATAAAGAAATGAAATTTTTCGGATATATTCATATTAAGATGTAGGTGCTCGCTAAGAGAGGATTTTTGGATATTCCGTCGCTAAGGGGGTGAAAAGGGGGGTGAAATTTTAAAATGAGTGTATCTATATCTCAAAACTTTAAAAGTTTACAGATGTAAAAATTGGTATTTAGAATCTTCTTTAAAAATAAGGAAATACGTATTTTTTGTTTTCAGAAAATCCCAATAGGAGGGGTGAAAAAGGGTGAAAATGGGGAAAAATGGGTTGAATGCCTTCTTCAGGATACTGGTACTTATATCTCAGAAACTGAAGATATTACAGATCTGAAAATTTATATTTTTGATCTCTTTTAAAAATAAAGAAACACGTATTTTTTGTTTTTGGAAAATCCAATTAATGGGAGGGTGAAAAGGGGGTGAATTTTTTAAATGAGTGAATCTGTATTTCCAAACTTTTAAAGTTTGCAGATGTGAAAATTGGTATTTAGAATCTTCATTAAAAATAAAGAAACACGTCTTTTTTTGTTTCCGGAAAATCGCAATAGGAGGAGTGAAAAGAGGTGAAAAAGGGGTTGAATGCCTTTAATGAGGCTACTTATATCTCAGAAACTGAAGATATTACAGACCTGAAAATTGGTGCTTGGGATCTCCTTTAAAAATAAAGAGACAAGTGTTTTCTTTGTCTGGAAAATCCAATTAACGGGGGGGGGGGGGTGAAAAGGGGGTAATATTTTAAAATGAGTGTATCTATATCTCAAAACTTTTAAAGGTTATAGATGTGAAAATTGTTATTTAGAATCTTCTTTAAAAATAAGGAAATACGTATTTTTTGTTTTTAGAAAATCCCAATAGGAGGGGTGAAAAAGGGTGAAAATGGGGAAAAATGGGTTGAATGCCTTCTTCAGGATACCGGTACTTATATCTCAGAAACTTAAGATATTACAGATCTGAAAATTTATATTTTTGATCTCTTTTAAAAATAAAGAAACACGTATTTTTTGTTTTTGGAAAATCCAATTAATGGGAGGGTGAAAAGGGGGTGAATTTTTTAAATGAGTGAATCTGTATTTCCAAACTTTTAAAGTTTGCAGATGTGAAAATTGGTATTTAGAATCTTCATTAAAAATAAAGAAACACGTCTTTTTTTGTTTCCGGAAAATCGCAATAGGAGGAGTGAAAAGAGGTGAAAAAGGGGTTGAATGCCTTTAATGAGGCTACTTATATCTCAGAAACTGAAGATATTACAGACCTGAAAATTGGTGCTTGGGATCTCCTTTAAAAATAAAGAGACACGTGTTTTCTTTGTCTGGAAAATCCAATTAACGGGGGGGGGGTGAAAAGGGGGTAATATTTTAAAATGAGTGTATCTATATCTCAAAACTTTTAAAGGTTATAGATGTGAAAATTGTTATTTAGAATCTCCTTTAAAAATAAAGAAACACGTGTATTTTGTTTTCGGAAAATCCTAATAGGAAGGGTGGAAAAGGTTGAAAAAAGGGTCGAATGCCTTTATGAGTCTACTTATATTTCAGAACCTGAAGATATTATAGACCTGAAAATTTGTGTTTGGGATGTCCTTTAAAAATAAAGAAACATGTATTTTTTGTTTTTCGAAAATCCAATTAATGGGAGGGTGAAAAGGGGGTGATTTTTTAACATGAGTGTATCTATATCTCAAAATTTTTAAAGTTTATAGACGTACAAATTGGTATTTAGAATCTCCTTTAAAAATAAAGAAACACGTATTTTTTTGTTTTCGGAAAATCCCAATAGGAAGGGTGTAAAAGGGTGAATAATGGGTTGAATGCCTTTAATGAGGCTACTTATATTTCAGAACCTGAAGATATTACAGACCTGAAATTTGGTATTTGCGATCTACATTAAAAGTAAAGAAACACGTATTTTTTCGTTTTTGGAAAATGCAAATATTGGGGGTTGAAAAGGCGGGGGCTGAACTTTTTAAAATGAGTGTGTCTACATCTTATAACTTTAACATTTACAGATGTAAAAATTGGTAGTTAGAATCTCCTCTAAAAATAAAGGAACACGTATTTTTTTGTTTCCTCTAAATCCCAATGGGAGGGGTGTAAAAGGGTGAAAAATTTGTTGAATGACTTTAATGAGGATACATATATCTCAGAAACGAAAGATATTACAGAACTAAAAATTTGTATATGGGATCTCCCTTAAAAATGAAGAAACACGTATTTTTTAGTTTTTGGAAAATCCAATTAATGGTGGTTAAACAGGAGTGACAAATTGGTGTGAATTATTTGAAAGACTATATCTACAGAATATCTTGAAACGTAAGATGTTACAGACATAAAAAGTGGGTGTTTGGAATCTCCTGTAAATGTAAAGAAACATAGGTGATTTGTTTTTGGAAACTCCACTTAAGGGGAACTCCAAAGGGGTGAAATTTTAAAATGAGAATTTTTACAGTATATCTAAAAAACTTAACATGTTACAGAAGTGGAAAAATGGTATTTTTATCTGTATTAAACATAAAGAAACGTGTATTTTTAGTTTTCTGAAATACCACTTGGGTGAAGCGGGGGGGGGGGGGGTAAAAGTGACTGAAAATGGTGTTGAATTCTTTTAATTAGGCTACTGATATATCAAAAATGAAGATGTTACAGACGTGAAATTTGATATTTTCAATCTGCTTTAAAGGTAATGAAACACGTATTCTCTTAAAATCCAATGAAGCGGGGGGGGGGGGATGAAAGAATTGAAAAATTAATTGGCTTAATTGTATGAGAATACATACATCTAATAAAAACTAAAGTTGTTACAGACGTGAAAATTCGTATTTGGATCTCCTTTAAAAACAAAGAAAAACGCGTTTTGGGCGGGAAACCATCTTGGAGGGCGGGAGTGTAAAGGAGTCGATTTCCTTTCATGAGGACACATAAATAAAAAACTGAGGAATTTAGAGTCGTGATAATTGGTATTTAGAAGATCCTTTACTATTAAAGAAACGACTATTTTTTGCGGGAAAATTCACTTGGGGGGGGGGGTAGTGTGAAATGAAGTGAAAAAAGTAAATTATTTTCATGGGGATACTTATATCTCAAAACTGAAGGTAAAAGACGTGAACATTGGTGTTTAGAATCTCCCTTAAACATAAAGGAACAAGCCTTCTTTTAATATTTTTTTTGGGGAGGGTGGCGGTAAATAAACTTAACGGCGGTGGGGTGTAGAAGGAGGTGAGACCAATTGATTTTACTGTTCTTAATGTTTTTATAAGGATCCTCCGTTGCTCCGGCGGCAGCGCGCCGGCCTCTCACAGCTGGGTTCCGTGGTTCAAATCCCGGTCACTCCATGTGACATTCGTGCTGGACAAAACGGAGGCGGGACAGGTTTTTCTCCGGATACTCCGGTTTTCCCTGTCATCAGCCATTCCAGCAACACATAATAGTAATAATAATAATAATAATAGTAATAATGTTCCGGACCGTCGTCAAATGTGCGGACCGCGCTGGAAACGGCTGCTGGACGGGCAATGACTAAGAATGCAGTCCGGCCGCGGGTTCAGTGCCGCCAAGGCACCCAATATGACACCACGCCGGATCTCCTGAAGGATTTTATCCATATTAAAAAAGTTATAGGAAAAGATGGCAAAGATTTACGGACCCAACTGACCGGGAGGAATATCTGAGCCTAGCCCGGGAAGTACGAAATCGATTGAAAAATGAAGATTGAAAAATGGGAGGAAACGTGCCGTAATCGTGGATTTTCGCAGAAAACGAGTCAGATCGCGAATTTCAGCGGATTATATATCTAGGACAATAAGCATTCAATTATAAATTTCAGTATAATACCGTAGCGAAGCACGGGTATCTTGCTAGTTTATATATATAAGGAAATATAAAGGTCCAATAATACTGCCTTGGGGAATTCCCCTCTTCATTATTACAGGGTCAGATAAAGCTTCGCACAGGCTACTCTAATTCTCTGAGATCTATTTTCTAGAAATATAGCAACCCATTCGGTCACCCTTTTGTCTAGTCCAGTTGCAATCTATTTTGCCAGTAGTCTCCCAAGATCTACCCTATCAAATGCTTTAGACAGGTCAATCGTGATACAGTCCATTTTACCTCCTGAATCCAAGCAATCTGCTATTTCTTGCTGGAATCATACAAGTTGAGTTTCACTGGAATAACCTTTCCTAAATCTGAACTTCCTTCCATAGAACCAGTTATTAATTTTGCCAACATGTCTAGTATAATCAGAAAGAATGCCTTCCCAAAGCTTACAATACAATGCATGTCAAACTTACTGGCCTGCAATTTTCAGCTTTATGTCTATCACCCTTTCCTTTATACACAGGGGCTACTATAGCAACTCTCAATTCAATTGGTATAGCTCCTTTGACCAAACAATAATCAAATAAGTACTTCAGATATGGTACTATATCCCAACCCATCGTCTCTAGTATATCCCCTGAAACCTTATCAATTCCAGCTGCTTTTCTAGTTTTAAACTTTTGTATCTTACTGCAAATATCATTGCTGTCATAGGTTAATTTTCATACATCTTTCTTATTAGTCACCACCTCTATCTGGACATTATCCTTGTAACCAAGAATCTTTACATACTGCTGAGTGAATAGCTCTGCCTTTTATAGATCCTCACATACACACTCCCCTTGTTCATTAATGATTCCTGGAATGTCCTTCCTGGAACCTGTTTCTGCCTTAAAGTACCTATACATTCCCTTCCATTTTTCACTAAAATTTGTATGACTGCCAATTATGCCTTCCATCATATTATTCTTAGCTGCGTTCTTTACTACACCGTTATTCAATTTCCTAGTAAGTTCCTTCAAATTCTCCTTACTTCTGCAGCTGTTTCTAACTCCATTTCTTTCCAGTCTGCACCTCCTTCTTAGTCTCTTAATTTCTCTATCATAATAAGGTGGGTCTTTAAAATTCCTTACCACCTTTAAAGGTACAAACCTGTTTTCACATTCTTCAACAATTGCTTTAAACCCATCCCTGAGTCTTTTTACATTTTTATTTACCATTTTCCACCAATCATGTTTTCTTTTTAGAAACTGCCTCATGCCTGCTTTATCAGTTATATGGTATTGCCAAGTAGCCCTACTTTTCAAGACCTTCCATTCTATCACAATTATTTTTAACTATAACAAAAACTGCTTCATGATCACTAATACCATCTTTTACTTCGGTTTCTCTATAGAGCTTATCTGGTTTTACCAGCACCATATCCAGGATATTTTCCCCTCTTGTTGGTTCCATCACTTTTTGAATTACCTGTCCTTCCCATATTAACTTATTTGCCATTTGTTGGTCATGCTTCGTATCGTTCCCATTTCTCTCCCAATTGACATCTTGTAAATTCAGATCCCCCACCTACAATCACATTCCTTTCCATGTCATTCCCCACATAGCTGATTATCTTATCAAATAATTCTTAATCCGTGTCAGCATTATTTTTTCCGGTCTGTACACTCCAAAGATATCGAGTTGCCTATTATCTTCAGAAATGAGCCTTACACCTAGAATTTTGTAAGTCTTATGACACAAGAAACATATCTTGCTAAGTCCATATGGGACCAAAAGCTATGATTTAAGGCCTTAAAACCAACCATTTTTTAAAAGATTACTACCACACTGCCACTGCTCTTCAGTCCAAGTGCTGGAAGGCACATCTTGACGGACTCTTGAACATGGTGAGCATCAAAGTAGATAAGTGGTAAGTAAGCATTACAAATTCCACTCAGGCACATAGCGTAAGATATGAAGAAAGATTATTCTGTGAGAGGAGTTCATGGTGCTCACTGTCCATTCTTTCATCTAATGCAATACCGCACAATCAGATATGGTGTTTACCTACAGCTCCAGTATTCTGTAGTTCCTTGTTTTCATACCTGACCGTATTTTCCTTTTCTTTACCATAATCGGATTCATTGGGCATGGTGCTCATTAAGGCATAATGGTACCTCACCGCGTTGTGCCTATGAAAGAGAAGGATCCTGCTTTTTCTATTGCCTATCTTACTTAATGAATGGCACAGACTTGCTGGTGTGGGTTAGTGTCATACAGCATATTTGTAACAACTGGCAATGGTTTCAAGTGTTTACTGTGATACCATGTGGAAACATCTACAGAACAATTGTTAAGTACCAGGCTTACATATCCCTTTCCAACTCATATGCCCCCCACTGTGAAATTGTAGCTGCTGGTAAAATATACTTTTACCACCTGGTTGCGTAGCAGGGAGGGAATGTGATAATTCAGCCTGAAGAGCCTGTTGAGGAAAGGACTACATTACGTTTTAACCCGGCACGACGCATGCTCTCTGTCGAAATGAAAGGAAGCTTGATGGGTGAAAATTACTCACAAGCAAAAATCCTTCTTAATTCTAAATGTTTATTATTGAAAACCATGTAAATGATGATGAATTTAAGAAGTAAATCAAAGTAATAATTCTGGAGTGATTATAGCAATATGCAACTTGTGATTATTAGAATGGGTATTGAAATCTTCATGTTTTCATAACTCTTTCACCTACACTGGCATCACTCACTTGTTTATATTAAATCGTTTATGTTATACACAGATTTTCTGTATCAAAAGAGTCGCATATGGAAAACACGCGTTTGGTATGGTGGGAAGAGCATACGGTAAGAACTCTGGAGGATGTTCAAATATCAGACTTGATTACACTTCATTCCCCATCTATCACTTCCTGTCATTTGTTAATTTGTTTCACACATTCTCTACATACTGGCTTTATATATGCCCAAAAATAAGTGTTTTTGCACATTAAACAACACGTTGTGGATTTTCTGTGCTTTTTATTCCATGGTCTTTGTTATTGCTTGGCGCTTTCTGAGGACTATACTTTTCCTCTCCTTAAATTTTGCAGATAGCCACTGAACACAACTTCGGAGATTTGTCAGTAGAGTTAGTATTTTACTTCCCGATGCCAAATGTTCCTCTTTGAAAACCAAGGACATCATTTTCAAGTAATTTTAATGGAATGTAGGTTCAGAGTTGAGATGACATTGTTTACTTTATAAATGCTTTGAGCATTTGAAAAAGGATATAACTGTCAATTACTAATTCCTATAGAGGAATTAAACATATTAGGAATGTGTCTAATAGCTTTTTCAATATTGTCAATTTCTCAGTCATTGCCAGCTGTGATGCCACTGTCTTCCATGGGAGCAACAGGTTTATATTTTTGTTCCGCATCATTGAGTGATACATCTCCAGTTCCTGAAATTCACTTATATTTCACATAAATTGTCAAAAAATGTATGCATACAGTAAAGTACACTTGCACTGCACTGTTCTTCTCTAAAAGCAAAGTAGTTAACAATTAACAAGAATGGCATTCTGAAACATATGAGCACAACACGCATGGGTGAAATTTACTCAGCTGATGTTTCTCTCATACTATGAGCGGAACTAACAAAGCTTTGCAGCTGATTCAAGGATATGACATTTGGAAGTATACACTTGAAAGGTACTGAGGGAGGAGGCCTGAAGAGCACATTAGAAATAACAGAAATATAATTTCAATTTCCCTTGATAATATTTATTCATACATGTGTCCTTACGGGTTAAGTGTTCTGGTCCCATGATGTCATTGCATTTTCACTCACTCATATGTTGCTATGTCAGATCCTTAAATCAAGATCTATGTACAAGAACCTGGGTTCCAGGGAAGTTCTCAACTCATGAGTCAAATGTTATCCAATTGCAACAGACAAGCTTTAGGGAGGAAGGGGGTTTGAGATTGCTCTTGGTAAACTGTTAGAGTGTAGTAAATAAACAAGTAAAATTCAGTACATTGATGGAATCTTATGAGACTGATGTGGTGATAGGAGTGGAATCATGATTGGAAGAAGGGGTGGGTAATAGGGAAGTATTTCCGGAAGGGTATACAGTGTACCGTAGAGACCGAGGAGATAAAATGAGAGGGGGGTGTTTATTCTGGTGAAGGAAACTTTTTGTTCACATGAATGGTTTACTGAAGAAAGGGATGAAATATTAGGGATAAAATTAATTTGTGATAATATGAAGGAGGTGGGAATTATAGGAACATATAGGTCTGGAAGAGAGGAAAGAGAAATGGAAATATTTGAGAAAATAATAGATTATACTCATAAAAACAATAATAATGGTATGGTAATAATTGGGGGGGATCTAAACTTGCCTGCATTTGAATGGAATGGAGCTGCAAGTGAAACCCATGAACAGAAACTGGCAAATAAGTTAATTTGGGAGGGAGGATTTACACAAGTAGTACAAGAACCGACACATCTCAATAACTTGCTAGATATATTCTTGGTTGAACTATGGGAAATTGTTGATAAAACTGAGGTAATTGAAGGAATAGGTGACCATAAGGCTGTAATAATGGATGTAGGACTTATACCAAACATGCTTAATAAGAGGGTCACACAAGAAAAGAAATTATACAGAAAAACTAAAGTTGATGAATTTGGGTCTTCATTAAATCACAATTTAGTTGTTGGAAAAGTGAAGGGAGTAATGTGGATACACTTTGGGCTAAATTTAAAGGAATCATTTGGGAAGGTGAGAAGAGATTTGTACCTGTTAAGAAAGATAAAATGACCTCAGGCCCTGTTTATTATACAAGGGAAATAAGAAAATTAAGAAAATGTAGAATAGTAAACAGGAAAATCAAAGAGGGTAGGGAGAATAGAGAAACTAGAAAACAGCTAATGGGGGAACTGAATAGAGCAAAAAAAGGAAGCCAAAGAGAATCATATGAATGGCATACTTCAAGAGGGTAATCACCACAAAGGGAATGGAAAAAGCTGTATTCATAAATTAGGAATAAAAAAGGAAAAGGAATCCAAATTCCTACAGTGGTGGGAGAAGGGGGTGAACACTATTTAACAGATACCAGTACTGAGAAAGCAAATCTATTTAGTAGGAAATTCAGATATTCAGTAGAAGATTGTCAGGAGTTGGAAACCTCAACAGAAGGTAGAGAGGGAGGGACACATAGGGAAACAAGAAGCTTATCATTCACAAATGAAGATATTTTCAGAGAAATCCAACTGCTTCAGCAAGCAAAAGCAGTAGGAAGTGATCAATTTACTGGGGAGGTATTAAAGACAATGGGGTGGTACATAGTGCCTTATTTAAAACTACTCTTTGACTATGTCATAAATAATAGTGTAATACCAAAGGAATTGAAGGATTCTATAACAATACCAATTTATAAAGGAAAGGGTGATAAAAAAAGAAACCAGAGAACTACAGACCAATCAGTCTGACCAGTATAGTTTGTAAAATACTGGAGAGTTTGATAGCAAAGTACATCAGAGGGATATGTGATGATAAAAATTTGTTTTTAAGGAGCCAGTATGGTTTTAGAAAGAAATTTTCTTGTGAAGCACAACTGGTGAGATTTCAGCAGGACATATCAAATCAGTTGGATTCAGGAGGCCAGTTAGATTGCATAGCCATAGATCTTTCCAAAGCCTTTGATAGAGTGGAACATGGAATATTATTTAAAAAATTGGAGGGAATAGGATTGGATGTAAGGGTTATACGTTGGGTAAGAAAATTTCTAAATTCAAGGGTTCAGAAAGTCAACGTAGGAAATAATATATCACAGGAAGAGAAACTTTGGAAGGGAATTGCACAGGGTAGTATAACTGGTCCTTTATTTTTCTTAATATATGCAAATGATTTAGGGAACAATATAAGATCAAAAATAAGATTTTATCCAAATGACATAATTCTTTATAGGGAAATAAATAACATTGAGGATTGTTCAGAATTACAAAGGGACCATGAGAGTATCCAACAATGGGTTGTGGAAAATAATATGAAGGTTAATGGAGGCAAATCAACTGATACAACATTTACAAACAGGAGCTTTAAAACTGAATTTGAATATACTTTTGATGAGGTAGTTATCCCAAAAGATGGCAAGTGCAAATACTTAGGTGTGAGATTTGAAAGTAATTTGCACTGGAAGGGTCATGTTGATGACATTGTTGGGAAAGCATTCAGATCTTTACACGCCATAATAAGGCTACTTGAAGGATTAAAAGAAAAATGTTACTTAAGTATGGTTCATCCATTATTGGAATATGCAAACAGTGTTTGGGATCCTCTTCAAGAATACCTAATAAGAGAAATAGATAGTGTGCCGGGGAAAGCAGCAAGATTTGTAACAGGGGATTTCAGGAGAAAAATGTTAGAGGAACTTGGATGGGAAACTTTAAGTAAGAGAAGGGAAAAAACTAGACTTATAGGATTATATAGTGCCTATACAGGAGAAGAAGCATGGGGAGAAATCCGTGAGAGGCTTCAGTTGGAAAATAATTATATTGGCACAACTGACCACAACTATAAAATTAGAAGGACTTTTAGCAGAAGCGTTTGGGGTAAATTTTCATTCATTGGGAACGGTGTGAAGGAGTGGAACTTATTTACCAGGTGTTTTGATCCTTTTTCAAAATCTGTACAGATATTCAAGAAGAGAATAAACAGCAACAGAGAAAATAAATGTAATATTAGAAGGCATTCGACCAGTGCAGGTTATTGTAAATAAAAATGTGTGTGAATAAATTAATTCCATCCCCTGGTCTATGGAGTTTGGACAGCCGAAGTAGGGGACTTCCTGTAGGGGTGAAGTACAGTGGGGACTTTGAAGGCCCTGGGACCGCTGCGGTAGCTGTGAAGGCCCTTCAGGAACTCTGAAGAGTGGTGGGAAAAGGGGCTCTGGTTAGGGCACAGCAGGTCGTTATGCTACTTAGGTTCCAAAATGGGTAAAAAAAAAAAGTAAATAAATGCAATGTAAATTTAATCTTAACCAGTTGTATAGTATTATTTGAAGTAATTCCACATACTGTATATGATTTGGCTATGTTTGTAAGTACAGGAGATATTATAAGTAGAATTTTGTAAACAATATAAATTTATTAAGGATGAGCTGTGTGTTTACTAGAAAAAAATGTTAGCGTAAATTGTATAATATAGTATTCTAGGAAAATGTTCTTCTTCTCTTGTTAATTTAAAATTTAGTGCTTGACAATAATGTATTTTAGTGTACTATTTGCCACCAAGGTAGACACCTCATTTGCAAATAAGGAGATTTAGATTTAGATGTCCCTCCTCATTAACAACTGCCCCTATAGCTAGCCCTCTCTTTATATTTTAATCAGCCCTGTACACTTTTTTGTCTAGTGCTCTGCCTATGAGAAAATCTCCTGTTGGAGAGCCTCCTCATTCTCTAGACAACCTCCTTACTAATGCATTTCTTTTCACTGTTTAATATGTTCTTCTTGAAAAGAAATGACTTTCTGTTATACCTGATGATCCAAATTCTCCCTCTGATTCAAAAAACAATTGAAACATTCTATCATCCAATGAAGGCCAAATAGGCAACCAGCACTGCACTAGATTCACTGATAGCATTAAGATAAAAAAAGCATACGGGGTCTGTAAATAATGTACTGAAAAAACCTGATGTTATTAAGAAGGCTGTGAGGAGATACAATGAGAAAAGATGACTGACCGCATGAAAACAAAATCTTTATTGGGATTCAAATATGACTGCAGTACAGATAACAGTAATGGCAATGCTGTTGCCGTTGGCCAAAAAGTTGACTACAAGTATTGTCATGCGAAACATGGAAAGAAGAAAGCTCCATTCTGTGTTTGGGAGCCTTCTCATTCTCTGCACAACCTCCTTACTAATCATCTTGAGTCTGAGCATTTTTTGAGGAACATTAGGAAGTATGAGAGATGTTTTCCAACAATGTCCTTTGGAGCTAAGAAAATTTATGAGGGGAATTTTATTCCAACTTTTAAAGTTCATGGCCAAGGTTTCCAATGCATAGGAAGTTTGTTACTTTCATCACAGGAAAATCACTAATCTTTACAAATATATTTTGTTAGCAATGATGGTCCAAAATCTTCTGTGTTGTGAAGCCTTAGTTAATTTTACACCAGCAATAACTTACGCATAACCACAATCCTTATATACAAGATTTTGAAATAACATTGGAGAATGCCCCAGAAGGTCAAGAGTTTAAAGTTGTGATTCATGTGGACTGACAACCACCAGTTGAACATAGGGATTGATTTAACATGCCTACACTGGTTGGCTTTGGTGAGTGTGGGATAGGAGTTTGAAAAGCAGGACTTTGTTCTTCACAGCAGAGACATGAAGTTGGTGCAGATCACTGAAACTCACCGTGCTTATGTCACCCTTCAGTGCTCTCATATCTTCTGCTATGGAGAAGATGGATACTCGATTAGCATCCCCCATTTTAATCTAAATTATGAAGTCTCTCAAAAGAAAATGGTCTCTGATTCAGATTTTTACTCTCACGCATTCATGGCAGTCTCCTTAATTATTATTTAATGAAACCTCTCGAACTGAATCATGATTTCGACAACAACCCTGAACATTATCATTTGAAGTGCAGTGGGCAAGGGATTCTTCATTTATGACAACTATGCAATTCACTTTTGAGTGGTTATAGGTAAGAAACATTGACATTTTAATGAGAACTTCCAAAGTTGAGTGTGAAAGGCAGTAGGCAAGGGGACTTGTCACTATAACTGTAACACTCCAGCTGAATTGTATCTGAGAGTAGATGAGGGGGACTGCGTTTGTAATAATGACTCCCCAACTCAAATGAGACTGGAAGTTGGAAAGGGAGCCTACTTTTGCAATGAAAAATCCCCATAATGATTGTGGCTGGCCTGTCATTGTAATCTATAAAATCTAATCTGTTGTGCGTTTGAGTGATAAGTCCATAGACAGGTTTGATGCAGTTTTCCATGCTACCCTATCCTGCATTAACCTTTTCATTTCTGCATAACTATTGAAACCTACATCTACTCTGCTTGTCATGTTCATACCCTGGTCTACCCCTATCGTTCTTACCACATACACTTCCTTCAAAAACCAACTGAACAAGTCCTGGGTGTCTTAAAATGTGTCCTATCATTCCATCTCTTCTTCTGGTCAAATTTAGCCAATTACTTTAATATCATGATTGTATCATAGTCTTAAAGACATTAAAAGTATTGAATAGGTGGTTTTCAATAAATAATTGAAAAACATTTAAATAAATTTAGCCAAATCAATTTCCTCCCACCAATTTGATTCAGTATCTCTTCATTCGTGATTCAGTCTCTCCATAAAAATTCAACATTCCTCTGTAATACAACATTTCAAACGCTTCAATTCTCTTTCTTTCTGAGCTAGTTATCATCCATGTTTCACATCCACACAATACCACGCTCCAGATGAAAGTCTTCAGAAACATATTTCTAATTTCTCTATCAATGCTTGAAGTGAGCAAATTTCTTTTCTTAAGAAGGCTTGTGCTAGTCTGCATTTTATGTCCTCCTTACTTCTGCCATTGTTAGTTATTTTACTCCCCAATTAACAATCAATCAATCAATCAATCAATCAATCAATCAATCAATCAATCAATCAATCAATCAATCAATCAATCAATCAATCAATCAATCAATCAATCAATCAATCAATCAATCAATCAATCAATCACTACAGATCTGCATTTAGGGCAGTCACCAGGTGGCAGATTCCCTATCAGTTATCTTCCTAGCCTTTTCTTAAATGATTGCAAAGAAATTGGAAATTCATTGAACATCTCCCTTGGTAAGTTATTCCAATCCCTAACTTCCCTTCCTATAAACAAATATTTGCCAGAATTTGTCCCCTTGAATTCCAACTTTATCTTCATATTATGATCTTTCCTACTTTTAAAGACACCATCCAAACGTATTCGTCTACTGATGTCCTCCCACACCATCTCTCCAATGACAGCTCAGAACATACCACTTAGTCGAGCAGCTCGTCTCCTTTCTACCAAGTCTTCCCAGCCTAAACTTTGCAACATTTTTGTAACGCTACTCTTTTGTCGGAAATCGCCCAGAACAAATTGAGCTGCTTTTCTTTGGATTTTTTCCAGATCCTGAATCAAGTAATCCTGGTAAGGGTCCCATAAACTAGAACCATACTCAAGTTGAGGTCTCACCAGAGACAAATATGCTCTCTCCTTTACATCCTTACTACAAAACCTAAATACTCTCATAACCATGTGCAGACATCTGTACCCTTTATTTACAATCATATTTATGTGATTACCCCAAATGAAGATCTTTCCTTATATACCTAGGTATTTACAAAGATCCCCAAAGGGAACTTTCACCCCATCAACGCAGTAATTAAATTGAGAGGACTTTTCCTATTTGTGAAATTCACAACCTGACTTTTATCCCCATTTTTCATCATACCATTGCCTACTGTCCATCTCACAACATTATCAAGGTCATTTTGCAGGTGCTCACAATCTTGTAACTTATTTATTACTCTGCACAGAATAACATCATCTGCAAAAGCCTTATCTCTGACTCCACTTCTTTACACATATCATTGATATATATAAGAAAACATAAATGTCCAATAATACTGCCTTGAGGAATTCCCCTCTTAATTTTTACAGAGACAGATAAAGCTTCACCGACTTTAATTCTCTGAGTTCTATTTTCTAGAAACAGAGCCACCCATTCAGTCACTCTTTTGTCAAGTCCAATTGCACTCATTTTTGCCAGTAGTTTCCCATGATCTACCCTATCAAATGCCTTAGATAAGTCAATTGCAATACAGTCCAACTGACCTCCTGAATCCAAGATATCTGCTATATCTTGCTGGAATCCTACAAGTTGGGCATCAGTGGAATAACCTTTCCTAAACCCAAACTGCCTTCTGTCAAACCAATTATTAATTTTGCAAACATGTCTTATATAATCAGAAAGAATGTTTTCCCAAAGCTTACATACAATGCATGTCAAACTGACTGGCCTGTAATTTTCAGCTTTATGTCTATCACCCTTTCCTTTATATACAGGGGCTACTATAGCGACTCTCCATTCATTTGGTAAACCTGTCCCAGAGTCTGTTTACATGTTTATTTACCGTTTTCCACCGATCATAGTTGCTTATTAAAAACTCCCTCATGCTTGTTTTTTCAGGCATATGGTACTGCCTAACAGTCCTAAATTTTAATCTCATCCTTTCTTTCACATTTATTTTTAATTACCACAAAAACAGCTTTGTGATCACTAATACCATCTATTACTTCGGTTTATCTATAGAGCTCATCAATTTAACAGCACCACATCCAGAATATTCTTCCCTCTAGTTTGTTCCATCACTTTCTGAATCAGGTGCTCTTCCCATATTAACTAATTTGCCATTTGTTGGTCATGATTCCTGTTGTTCGCATTATGTTCCCAATTGACATTTGGTAAATTGAGATCACTCGCTACGATCACGTTCCTTTCCATATCGTTTCCCACATAGCTGATTATCTTATCAAATAATTCTGAATCAGCATCTGCACTACCCTTTCCTGATCTGTACACTCCAAAGACATCTGGTTTCCTATTATCTTTAGAAATGAGCCTAACCCCTAGAATTTTGTGCTTGTTATCTTTAACTTTTTCATAGCTTACAAATTCTTCTTTCACGAGAATGAATACTCCCCCTCCTACCTTTCCTATCCTATCTCTATGATACACCCTCCAGTTCCGTGAGAAAATTTCTGCATCCATTATATCATTTCTCAGCCATAATTCAACTCCTATTAGAATATCTGGTAAGTATATATCTATTAAATTACTTAATGCTATTCCTTTCTTTACAATACTTCTACAGTTGAGCACTAACAGTTTAATGTCATCCCTACTTTATTTCCAGTTCTCTTTTACCTTAACACTGCTGCCTAGCGCATCCTGTTTCCCTGAATGCACCTCCCTATAACCCTTCTAAACATATTTCCTAACTAATATGTACCACTGCGGTTTAAGTGAAGGCCACCTGAGCGCAGATCCCTATCACCTACCCATCCATTAGGATCTAGAAATTTCACTCCCAGGTTCCCGCTTACCCACTCCATATTCTCATTTAAATCCCCAATCACCTTCCAGTCAGCATCCCTCCTACACGGTATTCCACTGAAACAATCTCCGCTTCCTTAAACTTCATCCGTGCCGTATTTACCAGATCCCATACATCCCCAACTATGTTGGTACTTATACCTGCTTGTCTTACGTTGTTAGTACCAACGTGAAACACTATCACTTTCTCCTTTTCCTACTCCTTCTCTTCTACTTTCTTCAACATCTGTCTAAACCTAATTCCTGGATAACACTCTACCCTGATACCCTTTCCTCCACACACTTTCCCGACATGTCTAACGATAGAATCCCCCATGGCCAGAGCTTCAACTCTACCCACCTCATTTGATCCCCTCCCCTCCTGGTCAGTCCTATATTTCCTTACAGCTGCAGAAGCTACTTCCTCCTCCCTTTTCTCCATCCCATGACCCTGTTCCACCTGTCTTTTCCTATCCACTACTCCACATTTCCCTCTCCTACCTCTTCCCTTTCTCCTACTTCCAAACTTATCGGCAACAGTTCCCTGTTCCTCATCTTCCCTCAGTTGTTCTACCTGCAGTGACTCGTACCGATTTCTCACCAACACATGTCCTGAATTTTGATCCTGAATGGAGGCCTTAGTCTTCAATCTCCTTCCGCTTAAAACATTGGACCACCTGTCTTCCACAATTCCCCCATTTCCTTCCAAACCCTCTATTTCACCTACTGTATCCTGTACATTGTTTGGAGGCCTACTTTCCTTCCTGTCCTCTGAGAGTATCCTAATTATCTCCCACAAGCTCTCCAACTCCTCCCCCATACTCCTTAATGCCTGGCCACACCCACAGTTCCTACACTGACACTGCTTAGGCACTTTTTTACTAAATAATGAAAAGAAAAGGAAAAATAAGATAACATTCTGTAAGAAATAAAAATGCTTATCTACTTCCTTTAAGACTTCATTTCCTTATCTAAGATTTCCTGCATTAAATGCCTTTGTTCAAATGCACTCCATTACTTTTGTTTTGGACTTATCTATTTTCATCTTGTACTCCTTACCCAGGACTTTGTCCATAACATTCAGCAACTCCTCGAGATCTTCTGCAGTCTAAGACAAAATAACAATATCATTGGCAAATTTCAAGGTATTGATTTCTTCTCCTTGAATTGTGATTCCCTTTCCAAATTCTTCTTTGATTTTGTTTAGGCCTACTGCCTGTTCTATGTGAACATTGAAAAAAAGGGAAGACAAAGTGCAGCCTTGCCTCACTTCTTTCTGGATTGCTGCAAGGAAAGTAGGTCTCCCTCAAACAATGTACAGGATACAATAGGTGTAAAAGAGGGATGGGTAGGAAAGGGAGAATTGTAGAAGAAAGGTGATCTAATATTTTAAGGGGAAGGACATTGCAGGCTAAGAGCTCTACTCAGGTTCATAATTCAGGATGGGTGTCTGTCAGAAATAAGTACAAGTCACTGGCATTAGAACAACAGAGGGAAGATCAGGAACAGGGAACTTTTGCTGAGAAGTGTGGAAGTAGGAGGAAAGTAATGGTAGGAAAGGGAAATGTAGAGTAGAAGACAGGAAGAGACAGGTGGAACAAGATTATTGGAGGGAGACAAGGGAGCTTCTGCAGCTATCAGGAAATATAGGGCTGACCAGGAGGGGAGAGGATCAAATGAGGTGGCAGAATCGAAGCTCTGGTCATGGTGGATTTCATTGTTAGACATGATGAAAGTGTGTGGAGGAAAGGGAACCAGGGAGAGTGTTATCCAGGAATTAAGTTGAGGCAGGTGTTGAGGAAAGAAGAAGAGTAGGACGAGGTAATGTAGAAGTTGGTAGTGTTTCACGTTGGTACTAACAACGTATGGCAAGCAGGTATAAGTACCAACATAGTTGGGGATGTGAGGTATCCGGTAAATGCAGCACGGGTGAAATTTCAGGAAACGGAGACTGTTATCAGTGGTGTACTGTATAGGAGGGTTAGTGACTGGAAGTAATTGGGGATTTAAAAGAGACTATGGAGTGGGTATGTGGGAAACTGGGAGTGAGATTTCTAGATCCTAATGGGTAGGTAGGAGACAGGGATCTATGCTCAGATGGCCTTCACTTAAATAATAGTAATCCACCAGCTGTAATAATCACATAACCACATTTCAGTAGAATTGTAGTGAAGATAAGGTATAATATATTAGATAGTATCTTGCCAGTTATATTCATGTTTTTCTTCGTGTACGGCAATCCTTTTGATACTTAAGCATTTAACCAAATGCAGTATAGTGTATAGTGTAGATACATTGTAGTATAGATACAGTACAGTACATTTAGATAGTGCCGTATCTTGCCTGCTATATTCGTGTGTTATCTTTCGTGTGTATCTATTAGACCCTAATACTAATAATAATTTGTCTAAGCATTGAGCTTCGTTGGTAATCTTTGAGTACAGTAGTTCTTGCAAATTTCATTTCTGTTGTGCTTAGTAGTGACATATGGTACGGTACCGGTATCGTAATTAGGATACCTCTGAAAGTAGTTTAAAAATTACTGTAGTGTACTGTACAGTAGTATACGAGTAATATCCTATTAGAATTTAGTGTGCTTATTTTATTATTGTAAAATATTTGTGTAGTACTGGTGTAGTAGAGGTATCCATAGAAACTCTTACTAAAATATTGTTGAAATTAGGATAGGCTTAATTGCAATTTGGAATTGTGTAGTTCTTGTGTATTACTTTCGATATTCAGTAATTAACAGCAGTTTTTATCCTGTTAGGGGTTGTAGGATCAAAAAAATAGAGCACGAATAAGTAGTATCGTAGTGTAGTCGTATATTAATTATCTTATTGTTGTGTACTATCCCAGACAATATATCCCTCCGTTCATTTATTTTTTTGCAAATAAGTTACTTTATTTTTTTAATTTATAATTTTTCCCCCGTAAAGAATGGCTAAGGAGCGCGAGTGTACTTATTGTGGGTGTGGTGAGGCATTGAGGGGTATGAGGGAGGAGTTGGAAAGTTTGAGGGAGATAATTAGGATTCTCACAGAAGACAGGAAGGAAGATAGGACTCCCTCAAACAATGTACAGGTTACAGTAGGTGTACAAGGGGGAGCGGAAGGAAAGGGAGGAGTTGTAGAAGACAGGTGGTCTAATGTTCTAAGGAGAAGGAGATTGCAGGCCAAGGGCTCTATTCAGGATCAGAATTCAGGACAGGTGTCTGTGCGAAATCGGTACGAGTCACTCCAGGTAGAACAACAGAGGGAAGATGAGGGACAGGGAACTGTTGCTGAGATGCATGGAAGTAGGAGGAAGGGAAAAGGTAGGAAAGGGAAATGTAGAGTAGAGGATAGGAAAAGACAGGTGGAACAGGGTCATGGGAAGGAGAAAAGGGAGGAGGAAGTAGCTTCTGCAGCAGTGAGAGAAGATAGGGCTGACCAGGAGGGGAGGGGATCAAATGAGGTGGGTAGGGTTGAGGCTCTGGTCATGGGAGATTCCATCGTTAGACACGTGGGGAAAGTGTGTGGAGGAAAGGGAACGAGGGTAGAATGTTATCCAGGAATTAGGTTGAGGCAGATGTTGAGGAAAGTAGAAGAGAAGGAGGAGGGGAAGGAGAAGGTGGTAGTGTTTCACGTTGGTACCAACAATGTAAGGCAAGCTGATATAAGTACCAACATAGTTGGAGATGTGTGGGATCTGGTAAATGCAGCACGGGTGAAGTTTAAGAAAGCGGAGATTGTTATTAGTGGAATACTGTGTAGGAGGGATACTGACTGGAGGGTGATTGGGGATTTAAATGAGACTATGGAGTGGGTATGTGGGAAACTGGGAGTGAAATTTCTAGATCCTAATGGGTGGGTAGGAGATAGGGATCTGCGCTCGGATGGCCTTCATTTAAACCGCAGTGGTACGTATAAGTTAGGAAATTTGTTTGGAAGGGTAATAGGGAGGTACATTCAGGGAAACGGGATGGCCTAGGGAGCGGTGATAAGGGAACAGGGAACTGGAAATCAAGTAGGGATGACATAAAATTGTTAGTGCTGAACTGCAGAAGTATTGTAAAGAAAGGAATAGAATTAAGTAATTTAATAGATATATATTTACCAGATATTGTAATAGGAGTTGAATCATGGCTGAGAAATGATATAATGGATGCAGAAATTTTCTCACGGCACTGGAGTGTGTATCATACAGATAGGATAGGAAAGGTGGCAGGGGGAGTTTTCATTCTGGTGAAAGAAGAATTTGTAAGCTATGAAAAAGTTAAAGATGAGACACATGAAATTCTAGGTGTAAGGCTCATTTCTAAAGATAATAGGCAACTTGATATATTTAGAGTGTACAGATCGGGAAAGGGTAGCACTGATGCGGATTCGGAATTATTTGATAGGATAGTCAGCTATGTGGGAAACGACATGGAAAGAAATGTGATTGTAGCGGGAGATCTGAATTTGCCAGATGTAAATTGGGAAGGAAATGCGAACGACAGGAAGCATGACCAACAAATGGCAAATAAGTTAATATGGGAAGGACAGCTGATTCAGAAAGTGATGGAACCAACCAGAGGGAAAAATATCCCGGATGTGGTGCTGATAAAACGAGATGAGCCCTATAGGGAAACTGAAGTAATAGATGGTATTAGTGATCATGAAGCTGTTTTTGTGGTAGTTAAAAATAAATGCGATAGAAAGGAAGGTCTTAAAAGTAGGACTGTTAGGCAGTACCATATGGCTGATAAAGCAGGTATGAGGCAGTTTCTAAAAAGTAACTATGATCGGTGGAAAACGGTAAATAAAAATGTAAACAGACTCTGGGATGGGTTTAAAGAAATTGTTGAGGAATGCGAAAACAGGTTTGTACCTTTAAGGGTGGTAAGGAATGGTAAAGACCCACCTTATTATAATAGAGAAATAAAGAGACTAAGAAGGAGGTGCAGACTGGAAAGAAATAGAGTTAGAAATGGCTGTGGAAGTAAGGAGAAATTGAAGGTACTTACTAGAAAATTGAATCTAGCAAAGAAGGCAGCTAAGGATAACATGATGTCAAGCATAATTGGCAGTCATACAAATTTTAGTGAAAAATGGAAGGGTATGAATAGGTATTTTAAGGCGGAAACAGGTTCCAAGAAGGACATTCCAGGAATAATTAATGAACAAGGGGAGTGTGTATGTGAGGATCTTCATAAGGCAGAAGTATTCAGTCAGCAGTATGTAAAGATTGTTGGTTACAAGGATAATGTCGAGATAGAGGAAGAGACTAAGGCCAAAGAAGTAATAAAATTTACATATGATAACAATGACATTTACAATAAGATACAAAAGTAGAAAACTATAAAAGCGGCTGGAATTGATCAGATTTCTGGGGATATACTAAAGACAATGGGTTGGAATGTAGTACCATATCTGAAGTACTTATTTGATTATTGTTTGGTCGAAGGAGCTATACCAGATGAATGGAGAGTTGCTATAGTAGCCCCTGTGTATAAATGAAAGGGTGATAGACATAAAGCTGAAAATTACAGGCCAGTAAGTTTGATATGCATTGTATGTAAGCTTTGGGAAGGCATTCTTTCTGATTATATTAGACATGTTTATGAAATTAATAACTGGTTCGATAGAAGGCAATTCGGTTTTAGGAAAGGTTATTCCACTGAAGCTCAACTTGTAGGATTCCAGCAAGATATAGCAGATATCTTGGATTCTGGAGGTCAAATGGACTGTATCGCGATTGACCTGTCTAAAGCATTTGATAGGGTGGATCATGGGAGACTACTGGCAAAAATGAGTGAAATTGGACTAGACAAAAGAGTGACTGAATGGGTTGCTATATTTCTAGAAAATAGATCTCAGAGACTATCCTCCCCGTAAAGGTTTCGTATCTTAGAAGTGAAGCTTCCACGGTGTGAAGAATTATTTAATTTATTTTCCGGGTTGAACCGTGTTGTACTTGTACGCATATCACGTACAGTTTGCCGACGTTTCGAATACATTGCAGTATTCTTTGTCAAGGCGACTGAAATACCCCTACTCGATCCGAGGTAATCAGTCTCCCAGGCAGAAATTACACTACTAGAGTGGCCTTGATCTTGGCCTTTTATATCCTAGCCTATCTGGCTGACGTAAGCCCTGGCTGTCTCGCGAGGCTTCTGGAAAGTTTATGTCACAGCCAGGTAGTGGGGGCTTGCCCGCGCTGTTATGTAATGGGGTTGCGGCCCGTGTGTTTATGTTGTGGTCTGTATGTCTTAAACTATGAATGATGGGCATCCAAGAATTACTGGTTTTGTATCCTTCTTCTAAATTTATGTTATTCGCATGTTTCTTGATTTCGATAGCCTCGCGGATTTTCCTTTCCAGGTTCCAAGGGATAGCTGCTAGGATCTTGGTCTTGTCAAATGATATTCCGTGCCTAGTTTCGTAGGAATGCTTGGCTACTGCTGAAATATCTGTGTTTTGGTTCTTGGTGTGACGGATATGTTCTTTTAAGCGGGTGGAGATCAGACGTTTTGTCTCACCTACATAACAAGCTCTGCAGCTACATTCAATGTGATACACTCCAGGGGCCTGTAATTCTATTGTGTCTTTTACTGGTGGTAGATAACGGGCTAGCTTACGGTGAGGTTTGTAGATAGTTTTTATGTTGTATTTGTCCAGTATCTTGCCGATCCTGTCTATAGTGTTTTTAATGTATGGCAGTATCGCTGTTTTCTGGCGGGTCAGTTCTTCTTTCCCGTTGTTTTCTCCTGCGGTGGTCTTTTCTTTCTTCTCTTCTGATTTTTTAAGGACTCGTCGGATGTTATTGAGCGAGTAGCCATTTTTCCTAAGGGTTTCCGTGAGGTGTTCTTTTTCTTCCTCGAGGTGCTCTGCGTCAGATATCGCTATGGCCCTGTTCACTAGTGATGTTAGGACAGCCTGCTTTTGTGATGGGTGATGATGATACGAGGCCTGTAGGTACCTGTCTGTGTGAGTGGGTTTCCTGTATACTGCGCGACTCAGCGTCCCATTGGGGTTACGTATTACTAGCACATCCAGGAACGGTAGTTTTCCGTCTACTTCTATTTCCATGGTGAACTGAATATTTACGTGTATGGAGTTGAGATGGTCGAGAAATAGCTGTAGGTTATTGCTCCCGTGAGGCCAGATTACAAAAGATTACAACATAAAAACTATCTATAAACCTCACCGTAAGCTAGCCCGTTATCTACCACCAGTAAAAGACACAATAGAATTACAGGCCCCTGGAGTGTATCACATTGAATGTAGCTGCGGAGCTTGTTATGTAGGTGAGACAAAACGTCTGATCTCCACCCGCTTAAAAGAACATATCCGTCACACCAAGAACCAAAACACAGATATTTCAGCAGTAGCCAAGCATTCCTACGAAACTAGGCACGGAATATCATTTGACAAGACCAAGATCCTAGCAGCTATCCCTTGGAACCTGGAAAGGAAAATCCGCGAGGCTATCGAAATCAAGAAACATCCGAATAACATAAATTTAGAAGAAGGATACAAAACCAGTAATTCTTGGATGCCCATCATTCATAGTTTAAGACATACAGACCACAACATAAACACACGGGCCGCAACCCCATTACATAACAGCGCGGGCAAGCCCCCACTACCTGGCTGTGACATAAACTTTCCAGAAGCCTCGCGAGACAGCCAGGGCTTACGTCAGCCAGATAGGCTAGGATATAAAAGGCCAAGATCAAGGCCACTCTAGTAGTGTAATTTCTGCCTGGGAGACTGATTACCTCGGATCGAGTAGGGGTATTTCAGTCGCCTTGACAAAGAATACTGCAATGTATTCGAAACGTCGGCAAACTGTACGTGATATGCGTACAAGTACAACACGGTTCAACCCGGAAAATAAATTAAATAGATCTCAGAGAGTTAGAGTAGGTGAAGCTTTGTCTGACCCTGTAATAGTTGAGAGGGGAGCTCCTCAGGGCAGTGTTATCGGACCTTTATGTTTTCTTATATATATAAATGATATGAGTAAAGGAGTGGAATCGGAGGTAAGGCTTTTTGCGGATGATGTTATTCTCTATAGAATGATAAATAAGTTACAAGATTGTGAGCAACTGCAACGTGACCTCGAAAATGTTGTGAGATGGACAGCAGGCAATGGTATGTTGATAAACGGGGCTAAAAATCAGGTTGCGAGTTTCACAAATAGGAAAAGTCCACTCAGTTTTAATTACTGCGTTGATGGGGTGAAAGTTCCTTTTGGGGATCATTGTAAGTATCTAAGTGTTAATATAAGGAAAGATCTTCACTGGGGTAATCACATAAATGGGATTGTAAGTATAGGGTACCGATCTCTGCACATGGTTATGAGGGTGTTTAATGGTTGTAGTAAGGATGTAAAGGGGAGTGCATATAAGTCTCTGGTAAGACCCCAACTAGAGTATGGTTCCAGTGTATGGGACCCTCACCAGGATTACCTGATTCAAGAACTGGAAAAAACCCAAAGAAAAGCAGCTCGATTTATTCTGGGTGATTTCCGACAAAAGTGTAGCATTACAAAAATGTTGCAATGTTTGGGTTGGGAAGAATTGAGAGAAAGAAGAAGAGCTGCTCGACTAAGTGGTATGTTCCGAGCTGTCAGCGGAGAGATGGCGTGGAATGACATTAGTAGACGAATAGGTTTGAATGGCGTTTATAAAAGTAGGAAAGATCACGATATGAAGATAAAGTTGGAATTCAAGAGGACAAACTGGGGCAAATATTCATTTATAGGAAGGGGAGTTAGGGATTGGAATAACTTACCAAGGGAGATGTTCAATAAATTTCCAATTTCTTTGAAATCATTTCGGAAAAGGCTAGGAAAGCGACAGATAGGGAATCTGCCACCTGGGCGACTGGCCTAATTGCAGATCAATATTGATTGATTGATTGATTGATTGATTGATTGAACCACAGTTGTATGTATCAGTTAGGAAATTTGTTTAGAAGGGTTATAGGGAGCTCCATTCAGGGGAAATGGGGTAGTCTAGGCAATGGTGTTAAGGGTACAAAGATGATCTGCAAGTCAAGTCGGGATGACATAAAAAATGTTAGTGTTGAACTGTAGAAGTATCGAAAAAAAGGAAGAGAATTAAGTATGTAATTTAATAGATACCGTATATAATTGGGTACCAGATATTGTAATAGGAGCTGAATCATGACTGAGAAATGAAATGAAGAATGCAGAAATTTTCTCACGGAACTGGAGTGTCTATTGTAAAGATAGGATAGGAATGGTAGGAGGGGGAGTATTCGTTTTGATGAAAGAAGAATTTGAAAGATACGAAAAAGTTAAAGATGAGAAATATAATAGGCAACATGATGTTTTTGGAGTGTACAGATCGGGAAGGGATAGCCCTGATGCTGATCAAGAATTAATTGATAAGATAATCAGCTGTGTGGGAAACAGTATTGAAAGGAATGTGATTGTGGTGGGGGGTTTCAATTTACCAAATGTCAGTTGGGAAGGTAATGTGAATGACAGGAAACATGATCAACAAATGCGAAATAAATTAATATGGGAAGGACGCGTTCGATGCGCTAGCGAGTGGTTGACTGTTCCAAGAGCTCTGTGTTATCACAGTGATAAAATAGTTAATAATTGTAGAAATTTACCAAATTTTGTCTGTGTGTGTGTGTGTGTGATGCGTTTAGCTCCACAAATAATTGTGTTTAGTGTTTGTTTGTAGTAATATGCGATTAGTGGCATTTATTTACAGTTTTTATTTTGCTAGGGGCTTTTACGTCGCACCAACACAGATAGGTCTTATGGCGACGATGGGATAGGAAAGGCCTGGGAGTTGGAAGGAAGCGGCCGTGGCCTTAATAAGGTACAGCCCCAGCATTTGCCTGGTGTGAAAATGGGAAACCACGGAATACCATCATCAGGGCTGCCGATAGTGGGATTCGAACCTACTATCTCCCGGATGCAAGCTCACAGCCGCCTCTACAGTTTTCACACTGAGTATTTCCGTAGGCGTTCGCTAGCTTACAACCTGTAATTTAGGTCTGCGTGAAAGAAGAAATATCTCTTTCTTTTTAATAGTATTATTAAAATATCAATAGGTTTGTTGATAAAATACTTACAAAGACGGGGTATTAAAAAGAGTCGTAACTTCGGCAGCTGTTATACTGTATCTATTAGTGCAGGCATTCGACTGGGTATTTCAAATAGCAGTTCAACGGTCCCACCTATCGCGAAAGCAATAACTTCTTTAAATAAAGCGATACTGTTATAAATTTTGTTTAAAGAAAGGATTTCAACAAAATAGATGGCATTTCAATGGCGAAATAGTTAACAGTCGTAATTGTTACTGATTATTGTCGCTCTTCGTATTCACATATTGGCACTGCTGGCTACAGTCGTGAACAAAGGGTCTAGTGTATCAAGAAAATATAAATGAAAATCAGCTGATTCTTGTATTCCGATCATTTGTAATTCTGAGTAGGCAGTTAAAGTATCCGTAATTTATATTTCACACCCTCGACATTTCAGTATTTATGAGCAGTTAGCTAATAATCAAGTTCCTACATTTCAATAATTGCAATTCAAGTCCCTGGCGTAGTTTAGTCAGAAATACTTTTGAGAAATTATTGTAAACAACCTTATATTTTTCTACATTTAAGGACGCTTTTATTCTCCGTCCTGCGGAGTAGGGAAAATAATAGTAATCCACCATCTGTAAAGATCACATAACGCATTTCAGTTGAGAATTGTAGTGTAGATACGGTACCGTATATCAGATAGTATCTTGCCTGTTATATTCGTGTGTATTTTTGTGCAGGCGGTAGGTTTTATTTCTATTACAGCATAGTAGGACAATCTGTATACCGGTACGTGTTTAACTTTGTTGGTAATCTTTGAGTACCGGTACTTACCGGTAGTCATTGCGAAATTCTAAATTTAGGCCTAATTTGAATTTTCAATTCTATTTGTGCTTAGTAAGAAGCTAGGATACGTCTGAATGTAGTTTTAACGTTATTGTAGTGTAGTACAGTGACTTATTAGAAATTAGAGTGCCTATTCGAGTAGTTTTATGAATTTCAAACTTTAGGCCTAATGGTCATTTTCTTTTCTGTTTTTGCTTGGTACCGGTAATAACCAGTTGTAATTAGAATAAATCTGAACGTAGTTTAAAATTATTGTAGTGTATTGTAGTATCTGTACTAAGTCTGAACGTAGTTTAAAATTATTGTAGTGTATTATAGCATCTTATTATAAAGTAGTGTGTTTATTCTATTACTGTGAAATATTTGTGTAGTATAGTACCTACCGTTTCTGTGATATCTGTAGCTCTGTTTCCCGTAATTAACAGCAATTTTCATCCTGTTAGCGTGTTGTAGGAATAAAAAGTCGTAAAATTAAGTAGTATTGTAGTGTAGTAGTAGCCTATATTAATTAACTTACTGTCGTGTGATCTTTGTGGACTAACCTAGAAAATATTTCTTTCCTTTCATTTTTATTTTGCACAGAATAAGTTATCTTATTTTTACTTTTCTTTCCATTATTTAGTAAAGAATGGCTAAGCAGTGCGAGTGTAGGAACTGTGGGTGTGGCCAGGCATTAAGGAGTATGAGGGAGGAATTGGAGAGCTTGAGGGAGATAATTGGGATTCTCTAAGAGGACAGGTAGGAAAGTAGGCCTCCAAACAATGTACAGGATACAATAAGTGTAATAGAGGGATGGGAAGGAAAGGGGGGAATTGTAGAAAACAGGTGGTCTAATGTTTTAAGGGGAAGGAGATTGCTAAGGGCTCCATTCAGGATCGAAATTCAGGACAGGTGTCCGTGAGAAATCGGTACGAGTCACTGCAGGTAGAACAACCAAGGGAAGATGAGGAACAGGGAACTGTTGCTGAGAAGTGTGGAAGTAGGAGAAAAGGAAGAGGTAGGAAAGGAAAATGTGGAGTAGTTGATAGGAAAAGACAGGTGGAACAGGGTCATGGGATGGAGAAAAGGGAGGAGGAAGTAGCTTCTGCAGCTGTCAGGTAAGATAGGGCTGACCACGAGGGGAGGGAATCAAATGAGATGGGTAGGGTTTAGGCTCTGGTCGTGGGGGATTCTATCGTTAGACATGTCGGGAAAGTGTGTGGAGGAAAGGGTACCAGGGTAGAGTGTTATCCAGGAATTAGGTTAAGGCAGATGTTGAGGAAAGTAGATGATGATGATGCTTGTTGTTTAAAGGGGCCTAACATCGAGGTCATCGGCCCCTAATGGTACGAAATGAAATGACAACAAAAAATTCAAAAAATCCACTGACCAAAATAAATTAAAATGTCATGAAAAATGAATGGATGGACATGAACCCAAAAAATAACAAAAACAAACAAGAAACAAACAAACAAAAGAACAGTGGATCCGACTCAAAAACGGTCATAAATAGTAGTATTACTGACCAAGGGAGCACTTATAAAGCACAGTCCTGAATCGATTATGCTTGATGTCTAAAGGGGTCCAAAACCAGGTCTACGGGCCCTCAGTATGGTACAAGTCGCAAGTACAGTAGAACCATGATATTTCTCGAGCTGCGGTATTAATCAAAGGTAGCGTAAACTCACGGTGTTCCATGCATTAAGGTACTACTCACAAGTATTGTACGTCGTAAAGGTAACGCAGACCTATGGTGTTTCTCACACAATGGCGCCACTCAGAGCCAACGCAAACCGATGAGGTTCATCACCTAGGTGTACTAAGCACGGGCGCCGGCATTCCCGTGGGGTTCCTCACATAGTGGGTACTAATCACTGGCAACGCAGACCCACGGTGTCGCTCATATAGTGGTACAAGGCACAGGCTACGCCCAGACACGTGGTGTCGCTCACACGGGTACAACTCACAGGCAACGCCCAGACCTGTGGTGTTGCACACACGGGCACGACTCACGGGTACTGGAAACCCACACTGAACCCCCCTCGAGTGCTACGAATCACAAAAATATGGAGTACCTAACGGAGTGGTACTACTCGCAAGTAAAAGCGACCGATGGTGTTCCACGTGTGATGGTACTAATCAAAAGGAGTTTCATGGTTCTAATCCAAGCATCCCTTGGTCGCCCCTTTTAGTCGCCTCTCACGACAGGCAGGGGATACCGTGGGTGTATTATTCGTCTGCCTCCCCCACCCACAGGGTGGGTGTGTTTGGTCCGCGAGAGGTATTTTATTTCCCTCAAGTCCGCCGGCAAGCCGATTAGGACCCCCCTATCCGCCACCTGGGACATGCCACGTGGGAGTATCACCTCTCGTGGGAGGAAAGTAGAAGAGAAGGAGCAGGGAAAGGAGAAGGTGGTAGTGTTTAACGTTGGTACTAACAATGTAAGACAAGCAGGTTTAAGTACCAATTTAGTTGGCGATGTGTGGGATCTGGTAAATGCAGCACGGGTGAAGTTTAAAGTAGCAGAGAATGTTGTCAGTGGAATACTCTGTAGGAGGGATGCTGACTGGAAGGTGATTGGGGATTTAAATGAGACTATGGAGTGGGTATGTGGGATACTTCTAGTTAGATTTCTAGATCTTAATGGGTGGGTAGGTGATAGGGATCTGCACTCCGATGGCCTTCACTTAAACTGCAGTGGTACATATAAGTTAGGAAATTTGTTTAGAAGGGTTGTAGGGAGTTACATTCAAGGAAACAGGTTGGCCTAGGGAGCAGTGTTAAGGGAACAGAGAACTGGAAATCAAGTAGGGATGACATAAAACTGTTAGTGCTCAACTGTAGAAGTATTGTAAAGAAAGAAATAGAATTAAGTAATTTAATTGATATATACTTACCAGATATTTTAATAGGAGTTGAATCATGGCTGAGAGATGATATAATGGATGCAGAAATTTTCTCAGGGTACTGGAGGGTGTATCGTAGAGATAGGATAGGAATGGTAGGATGGGGAGTATTCATTCTCGTGAAAGAAGAATTTGTAAGCTACAAAAAAGTTAAAGATGACAAACATGAAATTCCAGGGGTAAGGCTCATTTCTAAAGTTAATAGGCAACTTGATGTCCTTGGAGTGTACAGACCAGGAAAGGGTAGTGCAGATGCTGATTCAGAATTATTTGACAAGATAATCAGCTATGTGGGAAACGATAAGGAAAGGAACGTGATTGTAACGGGTGATCTCAATTTACCAAATGTCAATTGGGAATGTAATGCGAATGACAGGAAGCATGACCAACAAATGGCAAAAAAGTTAAAACGGGAAGGGCATCTGATTCAGAAAGTGATGGAAACAACTAGAGGGAAGAATATTCTGGTTGTGGTGCTGGTAAAACTAGATGAGCTCTATGGAGAAACTGAAGTAATAGATGGTATTAGTGATCACAAAGCTGTTTTTGTGGTAATTAAAAAAATGTGAAAGAAAGGAATAAATTAAAATTAGGAATATTAGGCAGTACCATATGGCTGATAAAACAGGCATGAGGGAGTTTATAATAAGTAACTATGATCGACAGATAACGGTAAATAAAAATATAAACAGACTCTGGGATGGGTTTAAAGCAATTGTTGAGGAATGTGAAAATAGGTTTGTACCTTTAAAGGTGGTAAGGAATGGTAAAGATCCACTATATTATAACAGGGAAGTAAAGAGACTAAGAAGGAGGTGCAGGGTGGAAAGAAATTGAGTTAGAAATGGCTGTGAAAGTAAGGAGAATCTGAAGGAACTTATTAGGAAATTGAATCTAGCAAAGAAGTCAGCTAAGGACAACATGATGGCAAGCATAATTGGTGGCCATACAAATTTTAGTGAAAAATGGATGGGGATGTATAGGTACTTTAAGGCAGAAACAGATTCCAAGAAGGACATCCAGGAATCATTAATGAACGAGGGGAGTGTATATACAAGGATCTATAAAAGGCAGAGCTATTCACTCAGCAGTATGTAAAGATTCTTGGTTACAAGGATAATGTCCAGATAGAGGTGGTGACTAATAATAAAGATGTATGAAAATTAACCTATGACAGCAATGATATTTGCAGTAAGATACAAAAGTTTAAAACTAGAAAAGCAGCTGGAAATGATAAGGTTTCAGGGGATATACTAAAGACGATGGGTTGGGATATAGTACCATATCTGATGTACTTGTTTGATTATTGTTTGCATGAAGGAACTTTACCAAATGAATGGAGAGTTGCTATAGTAGCCCCTGTATATAAGGAAAGGGTGATAGACATAAAGCTGAAAATTACAGTCCAGTCAGTTTGACATGCATTGTATGTAAGCTTTGGGAAAGCATTCTTTCTGATTATATAAGATATGTTTGTGAAATTAATAACTGGTTTGATAAAAGGCAGCTTGGGTTTAGGAAAGGTTATTCCAATGAGGCCCAACTTGTAGGATTCCTGCATGATATAGCAGATATCTTGGATTCAGGAGGTGAATTGGACTGTATCACGATTGACCTTTCTAAGGCATTTGATAGGGTAGATCATGGGAGACTACTGGCAAAAATGAGTGCAATTGGTCTTGACAAAAGAGTGACCGAATGGGTGGCTCTGTTTCTAGAAAACAGAACTCAGAGAATTAAAGTAGGTGAAGCTTTATCTGTCACTGTAATAATTAAGAGGGGAATTCCTCAAGGCAGTGTTATTGGACATTTATGTTTTCTTATATATATCACTGATATGTGTAAAGAAGTGGAATCAGAGATAAGACTTTTTGCAGATGATGTTATTCTGTACAGTGTAATAAATAAGTTACAATATTGTGAGCAACTGCAAAATTACCTCGATAATGTTGTGAGATGGACAGTAGGCAATGGTATGACGATAAACGGGGTTAAAAGTCAGGTTGTGAGTTTCACAAATAGGAAAAGTCTTCTTAGTTTTAATTACTGAGTTGATGGGCTGAAAAGTTCCTTTGGGGATCATTGTAAACACCTAGGTATTAATATAAGAAAAGATCTTCTTTAGGGTAATCACATAAATATGATTGTAAATATAGGGTACAGATCTCTGCACATGGATATGGGGGTATTTACGGGTTATAGTAAGGATGTAAAGGAGAGAGCATATTTGTCTCTGGGGAGACCCCAACTAGAGTATGGTTCCAGTGTATGGGACCCTCACCATGATGACCTGATTCAAGAACTGGAAAAATCCAATGAAAAGCAGTTTGATTTGTTCTGGGTGATGTCCGACAAAAGAGTAGAATTGCAATAATGTTGCAAAGTTTGGGTTGGGAAGAAGTGAGAGAAAGAAGAAGAGCTGCTCGACTAAGTGGTATGTTCCGAGCTGTCAGTGGAGAGATGGCGTAGGAGGGCATCAGTAGATGAAAAAGTTTGGGTGATGTCTTTAAAAGTAGGAAAGATCACAATATGAAGATAAAGTTGGAATTCAAGAGGACAAATTGGGGCAAATATTTGTTTATAGGAAGGGGAGTTAGCGATAGGATTAACCTACCAAGCGTGATGTTCAATAAATTTCCAATTTATTTGCAATCATTTAAGAACAGGCTACGAAAACAACAGATAGGGAATCTGCCACCTGGGCAACTGCCTTAAATGCAGATCAGTAGTGATTGATTGATTGATTGATTGATTGATTGATTGATTGATTGATTGATTGATTGATTGATTGATTGATTGATTGATTGATTGATTGTGATGGAACCTACTAGAGGAAAGAATATTCTGGACATGGTGCTGGTAAAAACCAAATGAACTCTATAGAGAAATCAAAGTAGTACATGGTATTAGCAATCATGAAGCTGTTTTTGTTGTGGTTAAAAATTAATGTGATAGAAAAGAAGGTCTTAAAAGTAGGACCATTTTGCAGTACTATATGGCTGATAAAACAGGCTTGAGGGAGTTTTGAAAAGTAACTATGATCGGTGGAAAATTGTAAATAAGAATGTAAACAGACTGTGGGATGGGTTTAAAGCAATTGCTAAGGAATGTGAAAATATCTTTGTTCATTTAAAGGTGGTAAGGAATGGTAAAGACCCACTATATTATAACAGAGAAGTAAAGAGACTGAGAAGGATGTGCAGACTGGAAAGAAATAGAGTTAGAAATGGCTTTGGATATAAGGAGAAATTGAGGGAACATATTAGGAAATTGAATGTAGCAAGGAAGTCAGGTAAGGATAACATGATGAAAAGCATAAATAGCAGTCATCCAAATTTTAGTGAAAAATGGAAGGGGATGTATAGGTATTTAAAGCAGAAACAGATTCCAAGAAGGACATACAGGAATCATTAACGAAGGAGGGGAGTGTATATACAAGGATCTACAAAAGGCAGAGCTATTCAGTCAGCAGTATGTAAAGGTTGTTGGTTAAAGGGAAAATGTCCATTTAGAGGAGGTCACTATTACTAAAGAAGAATTAAAATTTATCTATGAAAACAAATGACATTGTAAATAAATTCAATGTTAATTTTTATCTTATACCAGTTGTATAGTATTATTAGAAGTAATTTCACATACTGTATATGAGTTGACTATGTTTGTAAGATATTATAAGTAGAATTTTGTAAACAATATAAATTTATTAAGGATGATGTGTGTGTTTAATAGAAGAAGTTATTAGTGTAAATTGTATAATATTGTATTCTAGGAAAATGTTCTTCGTCTCCTGTTAATTTAAAATTTAATGTTTGACAATAATGTATTTTAGTGTACCATTTGCCACCGAGGTAGACACCTCATTTGCAAATAAAGAGATTTTTATTTGATTTTTGATTTGATTAAGATACAAAAGTTGTATATTAGAAATGCGGATGGAAATGATAAGATTTTAGGTGATATATGAAAGGCAATGGGTTGGGATATAGTACCACATCTAAAGTACTTATTTGATTATTGTTTGCATGAAGGAGCTATACAAAATGAATCAAGAATTGCTATAGTAGCCTCTGTGTATAAAGGAAAGGGGGATAGACATAAAGCTGAAATTTACAAGCCAGTCAGTTTGACATGCGTTGCCTGTAAGCTTTGGGAAAGCATTCTTTCTGATTACATTAGACATGTTTTTGAAATGAGTAATTGGTTCAATAGAAGGCAGTTCAGGTTTCGGAATGGTAATTCCACTAAAGCTCAATTTGTAGGATTCCAGCAAGATTTAGCAGATATCTTGGATTCAGTAGGTCAAATGGATTGTATTGCGATTGACCTGTCTAAGGCATATGATAGGGTGGATCATGGGAGACTACTGGCAAAAATGAGTGCAATAAGACTTGATAAAAGGGTGACTGAATGGTTGGCTATATTTCCAGAAAATAGGTCTCAGAGAATTAGAGCAGGCAAAGCTTTATCTGATCCTGCAATATTTAAGGTGGGGATTCCTCAAGGCAGTATTATTGGACTTTTATATTTTCTAATATATATATAAATTTTATGAGAAAGAAGTGAAATTGGAGATGGGGCTTTTTACAGATGATGTTCTTCTGTATAGAGTAATATATGAACTAGAAGACTGTGATCAACTGCAAAATGTCCTCTATAATGTTGTGAGATGGACAGTATGCAATGGCATGATGATAAATGGGGTTAAAATGGTTGTGAGCTCACAAATAGGAGAAGTCCTCTCAGGTTTAATTACTGCGTTGATGGGATGAAAGTTCCTTATGGGAATGATTGCAAATTCCTAGATGTTAATATAAGGAAAGTTCTTCATTCTGATAATCACATAAATGGGATTGTAAATAAATGTTTCAGACCCCTGTGCATGGTTATGAGGGTGTTTAAGGGCTGTAGTAAGCATGTAAAGGAGAGGATATATAAGTCCCTGGTAGGACCCCAACTAGAGTATGGTTCCAATATATGGGACCCTCACCTTGATTCGAGAACTGGAAATATCCAAAGCAATGCACCTCAGTTTGTTCAGGGTAATTTCCAACAAAAGAGTAGTGTTATAAAAATGTTGCAAATTTTCTGCTGGGAAGACTTGGGAGAAATGAGACGAGCTGCTCTACTAAATGGTATGTTCCGAGCTGTCAGTGGAGAGATGGCATTGAATGATGTTAGTAGATGAATAAGTTTGAGTGGTGTCTTTAAAGGTATAAAAAGATCACAGTATGTAGATAAAGTTGGAATTCAAGAGGGGAAATTGGAGCAAATTTTCATTTATAGGAAGGGGAGTTAGGGATTGGAATAACTTATCAAGGGAGATGTTCAATAAATTTCCAATTTCTTTGCAATTATTAAGAAAAGGCTAGGAAAACAAAAGATAGGGAATCTGCCACCTGGGCAACTGCCCTAAATGCAGTTCAGTAGTGACTGATTGATTGGTAAATTCTCAACTGTTACTGGCAGTAGGAAATGGAGCCTGCCATTTTAATGAATACTCTCCAACTTAGGACTTTACATGAAAACCAACATATGGTGAACTCTCCTTGGTGTTTCTTGGATAACATTAACAGCTGTGCAAACTAAGCAAATCTTATTCACAACATGTATGATAACTTACTTAGTGTTCAGTATACAATGTAGAATTCAATAGTGAAGCACAGGTACATGAGTTAGTGGTGTACAAATGGTTGAATTTTTTTTTTTTTAGTCTTTGCTGGATAGGGGAATGTAGACGTTTCATGGTTTTCCAGATGAAGGGAATCTTGTCTGATTACATTTATAGTTTAGGTGGGTTTTCTGAAAATAATGTATTATATCTAAGGGAGTTCCTCATGTTTGTAAGATTGAGAAGATTTACTGTTTTGTAAGTCTCCTATTCTACAGTAGATATTATGCAGGAATTTATCAATTAATCAATCACTACTGATCTGCATTTAGGGCAGTTGCCCAGGTTGCAGATTCCCTATCAGTTTTCCAGCCTTTTCCAAAATGATTGCATAGAAATTGGTTATGTATTGAACATCACCCTTGGTAAGTTATTATAATCCCTAACTCCCATTCCTATAAATAAATATTTGCCCCAATTTGTCCTCTTGAATTCCAGCTTTATCTTCATATTGTGATCTCTCCTACTTTTTAAGAAACCACTCAAACTTATTTGTATACTGGTGACATTCCATGCTATCTCACCACTGACAGTTCGGAACATACCACTTAGTACAATTCATGAACTTCATACCACTTAGTCGAGCAGCTCTTCTCCTTTCTCTCAAGTCTTCTGAGCCCAAACTTTGCAACATTTTTGTAATGCTACTCTTTTGTTGGAAATCACCCAGAACAAATCTAGCTGCTTTTGTTTGGATTCTTTCCAGTTCTCACATCAATTAATCCTGGTGAGGGTCCCATACATTGGAACCTTACTCTAGTTGGGGTCTTACCAGAGACTTATATGCCATCTTCTTTACATTCTTACTACAACCACCAAATACCCTCATAACCATGTGCAGAGATCTAAACGCTTTATTTACGATGATATTTATGTGATTACCCAAATGAAGATCTTTCCTTATATTAACACTTAGGTACTTAAAATGGTCCCCAACAGGAACTTTCATTCCATCAGTGCAGTAATTAAAACTGAGAGGACTTTTCCTATGCAAAACTTACAACCTGACTTTAATCCCTTTTATCATCATGCCATTGCGTACTGTCCATCTCACAAACTTATCGAGGTCATTTTGCAGCTGCTCACAATCTTAGAACTTATTTATTACTCTATACAGAATAACACCATCTGCAAAAAGCTTTTTCTCTGATTCCACTTCTTTACTCATATCATTTATATATATATAAGAACTAGCAAGATACCCGTGCTTCGCTACGGTATTATACTGAAATTTATAATTGAATGCTTATTGTTTTAGATATATAATCCGCCGAAATTTGTGATCTGACTCGTTTTCGGCGAGAATCCACCAAAATTCCCGATCTGACTCGTTTTCTATTAGATTACGGCGTGTCTCCTCCCATTTTTCAATCTTCCTTTCCAGCAATCGATTTTGTACTTCCCGGGCTAGGCTCAGGTATTCCTCTCGGTCAGTTGGGTCCGTAAATCTTTGCCATCTTTTCCTATAATCATTTTTAATATGGATAAAATCCTTCAGAAGATACGGCGTGGTGTCATATTGGGTGCCTTGGCGGCACTGAACACGCGGCCGGACTGCATTCTTAGTCATTAGCCGTCCAGGAGCCGTTTCCAGCGCGTCAGCACATTTGACGACGGTCCGGAACATTATTATTATTATTATTATTATTATTATTATTATTATTATTATTATTATTATTAATAATAATATTATTATTATTATTATTATTATTACTATTATGTGTAGCTGGAATGGTTGATGACAGGGAAAACCGGAGCATCCGGAGAAAAACCTGTCCCGCCTCCGTTTTGTCCAGCACGAATGTCACATGGAGTGACCGGGATTTGAACAACGGAACCCAGCTGTGAGAGGCCGGCGCGCTGCCGCCTGAGCCACGGAGGATCCTTATAAGTACATTAATAACAGTAAAATCAATTGGTCTCACCTCCTTCTACACCCCACCGCCGTTAAGTTTATTTACCGCACCCCCCCCCCCCAAAAAAAATTAAAAGAAGGCTTGTTTCTTTATGTTTAAGTAAGATTCCAAACACCAATGTTCACGTCTATTACCTTTAGTTTTGAGGTATAAGTATCCCCATAAAAGTAATTTACTTTTTTCATTTCATTTCACACTACTCCCCCCCCCCACCTAAGTGAACTTTCCCGCAAAAATACTTGTTTCTTTAATAGTAAAGGATCTTCTAAATACCAATTATCACGACTCTAAATTCCTCAGTTTTTTATTTATGTGTCCTCATGAAAGGAAATCGACTCCTTTACACTCCCGCCCTCCAAGATGGTTTCCCGCCCAAAACGCGTTTTTCTTTGTTTTTAAAGGAGATCCAAATACGAATTTTCACGTCTGTAACAACTTTAGTTTTTATTAGATGTATGTATTCTCATACAATTAAGCCAATTAATTTTTCAATTCTTTCATCCCCCCCCCCGCTTCATTGGATTTTAAGAGAATACGTGTTTCATTACCTTTAAAGCAGATTGAAAATATCAAATTTCACGTCTGTAACATCTTCATTTTTGATATATCAGTAGCCTAAATAAAAGAATTCAACACCATTTTCAGTCACTTTTACCGCCCCCCCCCCCCTCCGCCAAAGTGATATTTCCGAAAACTAAAAATACACGTTTCTTTATGTTTAATAGAGATAAAAAATACCATTTTTCACTTCTGTAACATGTTAAGTTTTTTTTAGATATACTGTAAAAATTCTCAGTTTAAAATTTCACCCCTTTTGAGTTCCCCTTAAGTGGAGTTTCCAAAAACAAATCACCTATGTTTCTTTACATTTACAGGAGATTCCAAACACCCACTTTTTACGTCTGTAACATTTTACGTTTCCAAGATATTCTGTAGATATAGTCTTTCAAAAAATTCACCCCAATTTGTCACTCCTGTTTAACCGCCATTAATTGGATTTTCCAAAAACTAAAAAATACGTGTTTCTTTATTTTTAAAGGAGATCCCATATACAAATTTTCAGTTCTGTAATATCTTTCGTTTCTGACATATATGTATCCTCATTAAAGGCATTCAACCCATTTTTCACCCTTTTACACCCCTCATATTAGGATTTACAGGAAACAAAAAAAATACGTGTTCCTTTATTTTTAGAGGAGATTCCAACTACCAATTTTTACACCTGTAAATTTTGAAGTTTTAAGATGTAGACACACTCATTTTAAAAAATTCACCCCCCTTTCCACCCCCCAATACTTGGATTTTCCTAAAACGAAAAAATACGTGTTTCTTTACTTTTAAAGTAGATTACAAATACCAATTTCAAGGTCTGTAATATCTTCAGGTTCTGAAATATAAGTAGCCTCGTTAAAGGCATTCAACCCATTATTCACCCTTTTACACCCTTCTTATTGGGATTTTCCGAAAACAAAAGAATACGTGTTTCTTTATTTTTAAAGGAGATTCTAAATGTTTTGAGATATAGATACACAAATTTTTAAAAATCACCCCCTTTTCACCCCCCCAATTACGGATTTTCCAAAAACAAAAAAATACGTGTTTCTTTTTAAAGGAGATCCCAAACACCAATTTTCATGTCTGTAATATCTTCAGGTTCTGAAATATAAGTAGACTCATGAAAGGCATTCGACCCCTTCTTCAACCTTTTCCACCCTTCCTATTAGGATTTTCCGAAAACAAAATATACGTGTTTCTTTATTTTTAAAGGAGATTCTAAATACCAATTTTCACATCTATAACGTTTAAAAGTTTTGAGATATAGATACACTCATTTTAAAATATTACCCCCTTTTCCCCCCTCCCTTAATTGGATTTTCCAGAAACCAAAAAATACGTGTTTCTTTATTTTTAAAGGAGATCCCAAACACCGATTTTCAGGTCTGTAATATCTTCAGTTTCTGAGATATAAGTAGCCTCATTAAAGGCATTCAACCTTTTTTCCACCCCTTTTCACACCTCCTATTGCGATTTTCCGAAAACAAAAAAATACGTGTTTCTTTATTTTTAATGAAGATTCTAAATACCAGTTTTTACATCTGCAAACTTTAAAAGTTTGGAGATATAGATTCACTCATTTTAAAAATTCACCCCCTTTTCACCCTCCCATTAATTGGCTTTTGCAAAAACAAAAAAATACGTGTTCCTTTATTTTTAAAATAGATCGAAAGTACCAATTTTCAGGTCTGTAATTTCTTCAGTTTCTGAGATATAAGTACCGGTATCCTGATTTAAGGCATTCAACCCCTTTTTCACCCCTTTTCACCGCTCCTATTGGGATTTTCTGAAATCTAAAAAATACGTGTTTCCTTATTTTCAAAGAAGATTCTAAATACCAATTTTTACATTTGTAAACTTTTAAAGTTTTGAGATATAGGTGCACTCATTTTAAAACTTCACCCCCCCTTTTCACCCCCTTGGCAACGGAATATCCAAAAATCCTCTCTTAGCGAGCACCTACATCTTAATATGAATGTATCCCCAAAATTTCATTTCATTATGTCCAGTAGTTTTGGCTCGGCGATGATGAATCAGTCAGTCAGTCAAGACAAGCTATTTTATATATATACTAGCAAGATACCCGTGCTTCGCTACGGTATTGTACTGAAATTTATAATTGAATGCTTAATGTTTTAGATATATAATCCGCCGAAATTCGCGATCTGACTCGTTTTCTGCGAGAATCCACCAAAATTCCCGATCTGAGTCGTTTTCTATTAGATTACGACACGTTTTCTCCCATTTTCAATCTTCCTTTCCAGCAATCAATTTCGTACTTCCCGTGCTAGGCTCAGGTATTCCTCCCGGTCAGTTGGGTCCGTAAATCTTTGCCATCTTTTCCTATAATCATTTTAATATGTATAAAATCCTTCAGGAGATCCGGCGTGGTGTCATATTGGGTGCTTTGGCGGCACTGAACCCGCGGCCGGACTGCATTCTTAGTCATTACCCGTCCAGGAGCCGTTTACAGCGCGATCCGCACATTTGACGACGGTCCGGAACATTATTATTATTATTATTATTATTATTATTATTATTATTATTATTATTATTATTATTATTATTATTATTATTATTATTATGTGTTGCTGGAAAGGCTGATGACAGGGAAAACCGGAGTATCCGGAGAAAGACCTGTCCCACCTCAGTTTTTTCCAGCACGAATGTCACATGGAGTGACCGGGATTTGAACCACGGAACCCAGCTGTGAGAGAGGCCCGCACGCTGCCGCCTGAGCAACGGAGGATACTTATAAGTACATTAAGAACAGTAAAATCAATTGGTCTCACCTCCTTCTACACCCCACCGCCGTTAAGTTTATTTACCGCCAACCCCCACCCCCCCAAAAAATTAAAAGAAGGCTTGTTTCTTTATGTTTAAAGGAGATTCCAAACACCAATGTTCACGTCTATTGCCATCAGTTTTGAGATATAAGTATCCCCATAAAAATAATTTATTTTTTTCACTTCATCTCACACTACTCCTCCCCCCCCCCTAAGTGAACTTTCCCGCAAAAAATACTTGCTTCTTTAATAGTAAAAGATCTTCTAAATACCAATTATCACGACTCTAACTTCTTCAGCTTTTGATTTATGTGTCGTCATGAAAGGAATTCAACTCCTTTACACTCCCACCCTCCAAGATGGTTTCCCCACCAAAACGCTTTTTTCTTTGTTTTTAAAGGAGATCAAAATACGAATTGTCACGTCTGTAACAACTTTAGTTTTTATTAGATGTATGCATCCTCATACAATTAAGTCAATTACATTTTCAATACTTTCACCCATCCCCCCCCCCCCCCAACCCCGTCATTGGATTTTCCGAGAATACGTGTTTCTTTGCTTTTAAAGCAGATTGCAAATATCAAATTTCACGTCTGTAACATCTTCATTTTTGAGATATCAGTAGCCTAATTAAAAGAATTCAACACTATTTTCAGTCACTTTTACCCACCCCCACCACCCAAGTGGTATTTCCGAAAACCAAAAATACACGATTCGTTATGTTTAATAGAGACAAAGAAATACCATTTTTCACTTCTGTAACATGTTAAGTTTTTTTAGATATACTGTAAAACTTCTCGTTTTAAAATTTCACCCCTTTTGAGTTCCCCTTAAGTGGAGTTTCCAAAAACAAATCACCTATGTTTCTTTACATTTACATGAGACTCCAAACACCCACTTTTTACGTCTGTAACATTTTACGTTTCCAAGATATTCTGTAGATATATTCTTTCAAAAAATTCACCCCAATTTGTCACTCCTGTTTAACCGCCATTAATTGGATTTTTTTAAAACTAAAAAATACGTGTTTCTTTATTTTTAAAGGAGGTCCCATATACAAATTTTCAGTCTGTAATATCTTCAGGTTCTGAAATATAAGTATCCTCATTAAAGGCATTCAACCCATTTTTCACCCCTTTACACCCCTCCTATTATGATTTACAGGAAACAAAAAAATAAGTGTTCCTTTATTTTCAGAGGAGATTATAACTACCAATTTTTACATCCGTAAACGTTTAAAGTTTTAAGATGTAGACACACTCATTTTAAAAATTCATCCCCCTTTTCACCCCCCATTATTTGGATTTTCCAAAAACGAAAAAATACCTGTTTCTTTATATTTAAAGTAGATCCCAAATACCAATTTTCAGGTCTGTAATATCTTCTGGTTCTGAAATATAAGTAGCCTCATTAAAGGCATTCAACCTCTTTTTCACCCTTTTCCACCCTTCCTATTTGGATTTTCCGAAAACAAAAAATACGTGTTTCTTTATTTTTAAAGGAGATTCTAAATGCCAAATTTTACGTCTATAAACTTTAAAAGTTTTGAGGTATAGATACACTCATTTTAAAAATTTCATCCCCCTTTTCACCCCCCATTATTTGGATTTTCCCAAAATGAAAAAATACCTGTTTCTTTATTTTTAAAGTAGATCCCAAATACCAATTGTCAGGTCTGTAATATATTCAGTTTCTAAGATATATGTATTCTCTTTAAAGGCATTCAACCCAATTTTCACCCCCTTTTCACCCCTCCTATTGGGATTTTCCAAAAACAAAAAACTGCGTGTTCCTTGATTTATAATTAAGATTCTAAATACCAATTTTTACATCTCTAAACTTTAAAACTTTTGAGATATAGATGCACTCATTCTAAAAATTCACCCCCCTTTTCACCCTCGCATTAATTGGATTTTCCAAAAACAAAAAAATATGTGTTACTTTATTTTTGAAAGCGATCAAAAGTACCAATTTTGAGGTCTGTAATATCTTCAGTTTCTGAGATATAAGTAATCTCTTTAAAGGCATTCAACCCATTTTTCACCCCTTTTTAACCCTCCTATTGGGATTTTCCGAAAAAAAAAATACATGTTCCTTTATTTTTAATGAAGATTCTAAATACCATTTTTTACATCTCTAAACTTTAACACTTTTGAGATATAGATGCACTCATTTTAAAACTTCTCCCCCCTTTCACCCTCGCATTAATTGGATTTTCCAAAAACAAAAAAATTTATGTTTCTTTATTTTTGACAGCGATCGAAAGTACCAAAATTGAGGTCTGTGATATCTTCAGTTTCTGAGATATAAGTAGCGGTATCCTGATTAAAGGCATTCAACCCCTTTTTCACCCTTTTTCACCCCTCCTATTGGGATTTTCTGAAAACAAAAAAATACGTGTTTCCTTATTTTTAAAGAAGATTCTAAATACCAAATTTCACACCTGTAAACTTTTAAAGTTTTGAGATATAGACACACTCATTTTAAAATTTCACCCCCCTTTTCACCCCCTTAGGGACGGAATATCCAAAAATCCTATCTTAGTGAACACCTACATTATAATATGAATATATCCCCAAAATTTCATTTCTTTATGTCCAGTAGTTTTGGCTCGGCGATGATGAATCAGTCAGTCAGTCAGTCAGTCAGTCAGGACAAGCTACTTTATATATATAGATAGATATTTAAAGGTCCAATAAGACTGCCTTGAGGAATTCCCCTCTTAATCATTACAGGGACAGATAAATCTTCACCTACTCTAATTCTCTGAGTTCTATTTTCTAGTAGTATAGGCACCTATTCAGTCCCTCTTTTTTCTAGTCCAATAGCAGTCACTTTTGCCAGTAGTCTTCCATGATCTACCCTATCAAATACCTTAGATAGGTCAATCACAATACATTCCATTTGACCTCCTGAATCCAGGATAACTGCTATAATCTTGCTTGAATCCTACAAGCTGAGATTCAGTTGAATAACCTTTCCTAAACTCAAACTGTATTCTGTCAAACCAGTTATTAATTTTGCAGACATGTCTAATATAATCTGAAAGAATACTTTCCCAAAGCTTGCATGCAATGCATGTCAAACTGACTGGCCTGTTTTGAGCTTTATATCTATCACCCTTTTCTTCATACACAGGGGCTACTATAGCAACTCTCCATTCATTTGGTATAGCTCCTTCAACCTAACAATAATTAAATAAGTACTTCAGATATGGTACTATATCCCAACCCATTGCCTTTAGTATATCCTCAGAAATCTTATCAATTCCAGCTGCTTTTCTAGTTTTCAACTTTTGTATCTTACTGTAAATATCATTGTTGTCTGTCTGTCTGTCTGTCTGTCTGTCTGTCTGTCTGTCTGTCTGTCTGTCTGTTAGGTCAACAGCCCAGAGGCTGGTTGGATCCTCAAATAACACCACCAAAGGTTATGCGGTTATAACGAAAACCCAAAAACCAATGGCAGCACCAAAATGAGGTGTACTAGGCAAGATGAGGAGTGAGGTAGTTTGCCAATGCTTTCCTCACTGGATCAGAAAGTACTATTGCAGCACAACTGACCCTGTGAGCAGCACCTTTCATAACACTCTGATGCACTAATCGTGCTCTGAATGTCATTCCTCAGCACTACCCATACTCCAGCAGATTCCATATTGTCACAGCCATGGATGTTGACTGGGACTTTGGTGAAAGCTACACTTTACTCTGGCCTGTGCCAAGAGATGGATGCAAAATAGTGTATCCATCAAGAAATGGCAGCAGGCAGTTGTCATTGTTATCATAGAAAAATTTTAATACTTCTTTAGTAATACTCATCTCCCCTATCTGGACATTATCCTTGTAACCAACAATCTCTACATACTGCTGACTGAATACTTCTGCCTTTTGAAGTTCCTTGCATACACACTCCCTGTGTTCATTAATGATTCCTGGAATGTCCTTCCTTCAACCTGTTTCTGTCTTAAAGTACCTATACATACCCTTTCGTTTTTCACTAATATTTGTATGACCACCAATTATACTTGCCATCAAGTTATCCTTAGCTGACTTTTTTACTAGATTCAATTTCCTAGTAAGTTCCTTCAATCTCTCCTTACTTCCATAACCATTTCTAACTCTATTTTGTTCCAACCTGCACCTCCTTCTTAGTCTCTTTAATTCTCTGTTGTAATATAGTGGATCTTTACCATTCCTTTCCACCTTTAAAGGTACAAACCTATTTTCACATTCCTCAACAATTGCTTTAAACCCATCCCAGAGTCAGTTTACATTTTTATTTATCATTTTCCAGCAATCATATTTACTTTTTAAAAACTACCACTTTCAACCTACACTTTCTTCTTAGTTTCTTTATTTCTCTGTTATAATATAAAGGTACTTTACCATTTCTTACCACCTATAAAGGTACAATCCTCTTTTTACTTTCGTCAACAATTGCTTTAAACCCATCATAGAGTGTTGAAGTGTTGAATTGTTTAAGTGTGGTATTACAGTCCGTGATGGTGAAAATGTTGACCCATATCATGAAGTTTGTCTAAGATTCCAGATGTTGTTGACCCCATTGGGAGTCTTTCATGTTGGTAAATTTGGTTGTTGAAGATGAAGTACCGTCAGCCGGGGTGACTACGGTCCCAGGGGTGACTATGGTCAAAACTGAGGAAAAATGTTATTGTGGCTTATTCATATATTATATATTTTTAAAATCTCAATTTTCAAATTTCCCTCCAATCTAGGCACATTTTTCTTTCCAGAAAGGGAAAACTTGTGGTTCTAACCTGAAATGCGTTTTTCTGACTATCATTTGTTTCAGCACTTGTTTTTTGACAGAAACAACAGTTTGCTAAACTGTTCATTGTTGCTCCTAGGTAATCACTTCTAAATGTCATCTGAAAGTGTTGTTTACCTTTGTTTATTCCTTGTGAAGGTATGTATGTAATTTTATCTTTATAAGAAATTATTTTGTACCTTAAAAGTGCAAATTTATAAACAATAGTACAATTGTCTTGTTGTTTGGGGTTACTATGGTCATGAGTATCAACTCATTGCAATTGTCTTATGGGTTACGTTAGATTACTCTTGTTAAATATTATATACAATTAATGTATTTATATTTTATTATTCACTTGTTTGTTTCATACTTCATGCTTGTGTCCTTTTTATTTCAGTGTTAGCGGCAAAATGGTAGGTCCATCCTAGAAACTGACAATAATTCTTCAGTTGCTAGTGACATTGCTGTGTCTGTTTTAAGTTTCTTGAAAGAAGTGCGCTATTCAAAGTAAAGAAATGGCCTCACAAGAAAGAAGAGATGGTTTGTCGAGCCAGGAAAAAATGTCTCTTCGGAGGATATTGAACTTTGTCCACCTCTTCAAGATCAGTTTCAAGCAAGAACAAGTGGTGAAACATCAGTTCTACCAATCTTCAGAAAGAAGCAGAAAAGGCGTACAAGAGAAGATTCATAAGACTCTGAAAGTGATGTTGAAATTCATTTAAATGGAAGTGATGAAGAAGCTTGGAAAGTGATGAAAGTAGGACTGATGGCAGAAGAAGAAGATAATGATGAATGCTGTAGGAAACCAACAGCAGGAGACTATGTTCTGGTTGAGTTTAGTACCAAAAAAACAAAAAAACTGTATTACATAGGTAAAGTGATAGATGATGATGGTACTTGTCAAGAAGATGAAGTGAAAGTTATATTTCGTAGAAGATGTCATGAATATTTTGGGTGGCCAAAGGAAGCAGACATTTATGTTATCAATGTGAATGAAATTTTTAAAATACTACAACCTCCAGTTGAGCAAAGATGGGGGTAAGCTAACCTTCTATATAAAGTTTACTGGCTACAACTTGAAATGAGATTATTATAAATGAAAAGAACAAATTAACCACATTTTGCAAATTTTTCTTTAATGTTTGACACAACTGTAATTTTTTTAGCTTTAGAATATAGTTAAATATAATATTTCTTACATCAATATGCTTGGAAAATCACGTTCTGTTTGACCATAGTCACCCCCTACTAATTCCTGCATATTTAGTAACAATTCTGGAGTGATTTTAATATATGACCATAGTGTCCCCACCTCATGGGGTTACTATGGTCACTATATTTTCAGATGTGAGACAGTTACTGGATGTTCGAAAAATTTATTTTAGTAAGTAGATGATACCCAACACTCTATACTAAATCATATTTCATTTATACATGGATATCTCATAAAATGTGCAAGATATTCACAAAAAACTTAAAAAAGTGACTATAGTAACCCCAGTTGACGGTAATTATTGTTCAGAACAAATTCTAAAATGTTAAAATATTCCTCTATTTTTAACTTGCTAGGTTGCTGTGTTTATTTAAATTTTCTTTGATTAAGTTGATGGTTTCAGCTTCGGGAATATTAGTATACATGTTGTAGATGTCAAAGGAAGGCATAGTGTGGTGTGAATTTTTGTAAGTCTTTTGGTGATGTTGCAAAGTTCTGCAAAATTTTTGAAGGAGGATCTTTAAAAATAATTGTAATATATTGTCAGGAATTTTTTGATTAACTGGGAAATTTTATGAGTGGGACTGTTTTAAAAGTTAATTGGTCAGATAGGGACATCATTCTTGTGAATTTCTGGTACTGGTAACGCTTTAGCAGTGGGAAGTGGGAGGATACTTCCAAGATAGTGTTGTTCTACTTGTTCCAGAAAAGTATTTCAAATTTTATGAATAATATTTTGGAAAATTGTTCCAGTGGCAGATTGTGCAAGCACCCATGTTTGCCAAGTGTTTTTGGTCAGACCAGACTGTTCATTTTCATTCTTGAAGAAGCTGATTGATAGTTGCAGCTCTGTAGGTATATCAGTTGGAGAAACATTGTCATCTGCATATTGTAATTCAGTTACTTAGGTGAGCTTGGTTATTCACTTTGAATCGAGTCTGGCCCTTTCCTAACCATATCTGATTTCCACCTCTATGTCATTAGCCAATGATATCTTCTAAGACATGGCTGTAAGACACAGGTTAAAAAGTATAAATTTAACTACAAAACCTTTCAAACCCTGTCAAACAAAATGCTGTTCTGGGAACTTGTGGGGAAATAACACAGAAAAATATTGTTGCTGAAGTGAACAAAGCTACGACTTTCAGTGTTATCACAGATGAAACACTGGATGTTTTAGGAATGGAGCAACTTTCCATCTGTCTATAATAAGTGAACACCAGTTTTGCATTGAGGGAAGACTGTATGGGATTTGTGTCATAGGGGCAAGAATATTGCTAGGAGAATAATACACATTGTCAAAAATTTTGTTTATATGTGGCCAATATAGTAGGCCAAATGTATGACGGTGCCTAATATAGCCTATAGCTGGAAAATACAGTGGTGTCCAAGCTAAAGATAACAAACTCTTCCCAAAGCTTTATTCATGTGCTATACTATCCATAGACTAAACTTAGCCCTCTCCAGTAACAGGAGTATGATTCACATTTACAGCTGTTTGGAAACTGAGGGGTGTTTGTGACCCATTTAGAAATCACAGTGTTTCAGTCATCACCTTGAAATTTTTTTGTTGAGCTTATGCATCTAGTTGTTGCTAGCTTGCAGACCCTTTCAGAAAGTTAAAAACTCATTTCCCATACTGAACAGCAATTATAATCAGCAATGGAGAAAAATTAATTCTAAATTTCATTATTGGTATGCAGTAAATTTGTATCTTTTACAGTCCACTTATCAACATACTTGCAAAAACCCCAATATTATCTTAACTCAGCTCTGGAATATGCAACTGGTGTAATAGAGTGGCCTAAAATTTTGAGAGAAGTGCTGATGATTCAAAAAATATTTCATCCGACTTCATTCGTAATGAAAAGTCTCTTTGAATATGGGCCTAAAATTCCAAGACTCACAGGAAAACAAACAAAGAAGGATAATTTCCAGGTAGGAACATTGGAAATGTACAGATCTAAAATTACGATTTAAAACAAACTAGGATGTGCTCTCAGCTTACAACATTCTTTTGCCTAGGAATCTCAAAGAAAATACATTTGAGAGATTAAATGGTATTTCATCCAATTTTGATGAAGATAATAATTTTGTGTAGCTATTTCTAGCCGAGTGCAGCCTTTGTAAGGCAGACCCTCCGATGAGGGCGGGTGGCATCTGCCATGTGTAGGTAACTGAGTGTTATTGTGGTGGAGGATAGTGTTATGTGTAGTGTGTGAGTTGCAGGGATGTTGGGGAAAGAACAAACACCCAGCCCCCGGGCCATTGGAATTAACCAATCAAGGTTAAAATCCCCGACCCGACCGGGAATCGAACCCGGGACCCTCTGAACCGAAGGCCAGTACGCTGATCATTCAGCCAATGAGTCGGACTTGATGAAGATGAAAATGACCCAGAAGTTAAGGGAGAGTACACTATGTTTTCTGGTTACAAAAATGGAAATCAACAGAACAAGCAATCAAGACCAGGTAATGCCCCTAGTTCTTTGGCTGCTTGTCCGATGGAATTACGTCCCAGAATTCGTTGTTTCCTCAAAATGTCTCTCACACATCCTGTCCTAACTGCCAGTGCTGAGAGGTTGTTTTCAATCATGAAATGACTTAAAATATATCTGAGGAACAAAACTGGAGATGAGCACTTAATCAGCCTTGTTTTGTTATGTATTCTGTGGGACCAAGGTATCAATACAGATAAGGCACTATATATAATGTGAAGAAGAAACAGATGTATCAATTTATTATTATAGAAGTAAAGAACTGCAAAACATTTTGTGTAAATAATAGAAATATTTTCTTTCTTATAATGTAAAATCTTGAAATTATGGGCAATTAATATAAATTCTTGTTTGCTATGCATGACAACACTTTACTGGTCTTTTCTATGCTAAAAACGTGGTATTATTTGTTATGCATGTCAATTAAATAGTGTTATGAATAAAACACTGTTTTATTGGACTAATTTTCAATCAGTACTGTACTGGGAGCACATGGTACATGAAATATTTCTTGAATGTTATATGATATAAATTAGTAATACACTGTGGCTCACTTCAGCTCACCTCAGATGTGTTTGTAACAAGTCTGGCCGGTGCTAGATTTGTAGCCGACTCCAAACTGCAGCCAAGCAACTCTTAGCACTGACTGCAGCTAAGGAGAAATTATATCACCCAGTCCAGAACCTTCCATGATGAAAAAATAAAAAACTTCATCATTACTAAACCCAGTGACGTGGGAGATACTTCATTGTGAGCATAATAACATAAAAATCTCCATGTACAAGTTTGAGCAAAATCCGTCCAGGGAATCCGGAGATAATCTACGATAATGTAATCGTACCAGTTGGCGACTTATATGCAAGAAATTGTATAAAAGAGACATCCCATCTGGAGCATACATCGTTGGGAGCTCTGACATGTCAGGTGCACCATATTACACCAATACTGCTCAAAATGCTGAAAGTCTGCTGGAATATTTGTTAAAAATGAACACTATATTCTGTGAGTACAAATGGAACTTATAAATCTCATATGTAGATGAGAACTTAGAATTTCTGCTAGTCTTTACAATATTTGACTGTGGTAATTCTTGTAACCTTGTGTGAATGAGAACTTTTCAGTGACACATACAATCTGCACCGTCAGAATACTTGAGCCTTACATATTGGTCAGAGCAAAACATTAGGACTTATTAATATTTCAAGTTAGTCGGTGAAGTTTAACTTTGTGTATTTCACTCCGTGTAAGGGGAACGGTGTTTAAATTGTATTAATTGCCAAATGTTTAAAACATTCACTTCATCACAACTAGGTGCACATAATTGCCCTGTTCTATGAACCTGTATAAAATATCAAGTGTCTCAAAACATTCATGGACATAACTGTCCCATTCTACAGTACTTAAGTTTGAATAGCACAACTGGTGCATACACTGCCAACTAACAAACGGTTATTATTAAATCACTGCTTCAAAACTGTGAGTTTTGTATGCGAACAGCAGTGTATGAAAAACACAAATAAATTCTTACATGTCTTGCAGTGTTCATGTAACAAATAAAATCTCTCATAGCTTCTTTATTTAGTGATCAATGCCATTCAAACTTAGTTGCCTTCTTCCTTTCAAAGTGGCAAGAAACCACTGTTTTCCTCTACTTAATTTCTACATTTTCTCAACGAGAGTATTATGTTCAAACTGTTTATCGTCGTACATGAAATAAAAAGTGAACATGCTTGGGGCTTTAAAAAGTTGACACTTGTGTTTTCATCTCCTTGTAAGATGTGTATTGTTTAATTTCCTGTTGTGTATGTTTATCAGGAACTCAAGGGAGACTTCATTAGTTAGTCAGATCATAGAAAGAATGATGATCTCTTCTCTTCTCAGAAGAACTCTTAAGGTTTCACCTTACTTTTTCCTGCCTGCTGGCTCTTTAGAAGTGTGTGCGCGACCGGGCGAGTTGGCCGTGCGCGTAGAGGCGCGTGGCTGTGAGCTTGCATCCGGGAGATAGTAGGTTCGAATCCCACTATCGGCAGCCCTGAAAATGGTTTTCCGTGGTTTCCCATTTTCACACCAGGCAAATGCTGGGGCTGTACCTTAATTAAGGCCACGGCCGCTTCCTTCCAACTCCTAGGCCTTTCCTATCCCATCGTCGCCATAAGACCTATCTGTGTCGGTGCGACGTAAAGCCCCTAGCAAAAAAAAAGTGTGTGCGCGCGCGTTTTGTATTCAGGAATCATTCAAGGCAAATATTTTCGCACTGCAAGTTACGTGGTTAAGCTTATTTTTAATATGTATAACTTGCCTTCTCAACGATGCATGTGTTTCTACATTCGTCCCTGTTTTTATCTCCTCGTAAGATGTGTATTATTTAATGCAACACCTTGTATTAAAAAACTGGGTTATATGAAGGAGTTACATCATGTTCAAAATCATGCTTTCACGTCTCTGCACAATATTTAAAATAAAAATTTTACCGTTGGTCTTTAGAGCTATTGTTGAGAGTGAAGGAGATTTTCCTGTTGTGTATGTTTATCAGGAACTCAAGGGAGACTTCATTAGTTAGTCGGAACATAGAAAAAATGAGGAACTCTTCTCAGAAGAACTCTTAAGGTTTCACTTTACTTTGTCCTGCCTGCTAGCTATCCAGAAATGTGTGCGCGCGTGTGTTTTTTTATATTCAGGAATCATTCAAGAAGAACACTTTCGCACTGCAAGATATGTGGTTAAGGTTATTTTTAATATGTATAACTTTTGTTTTCTCAACGATTCATTTGTTTCTACATTCGTCCCTGTTTTTATCTCCTTATAAGATGTGTATTGTTTAATGTAACGCCTTGTGTAATATAAATGCCTACATCTTGCCTATTTCCCACATTTTGGCTGATGATGACGCAAACACAGCGTCGAAACTAGTTCCAAGTGCAAATACATGTTATAAATAAATACAACATTTTTGTATTGAAAAGGTGGACCGTTTTATGTTTTTCCTAACATCAAATCTGAAGATGACGATCAGAAATGTGTAGAGGTGATATAAATTCCTTTTTGCTAACAGTGAATAAGTTCAAGTTTTAAAAAGAATTTAGAATGCCTGTAGACAGTACCTTTCATTCTGTATCGTGCACTAGCTTTCTCCATTATAAGCCCTGAGTTATTTATTTCATGCTCTCAACTAAACTAACAACTAGTATGGGCTACTTACTGGTACGATACGCATACATACACAGGAACATTTATCCTTAAGGATGATTGGAAACACTTTACTAATTCATGGCTATTTAAAAAAGTTCTTTTGTCCTGCAGATTGCTAGTGTTTACATAGAATGTGTAAAGATGTACACTTGGTTTGTCTTCAGACAAGATCAATAACATACACAGTCAACTCACATGACTACTTCTCAAGATGAACTACTCAACACATATCACTTGTCATGACAACATAACACAACTCAAAACCAACCACTAAACAATTACAACAACCCTTAACTCAAACACTATAACATACCTCTCAATGACAACCCTCTCTTAAAACTCACTACTCACATTGCCCTTGTTTATGGTGAGCCTGCTCTTACATACCTGCTGATGATGTTCTAGTATTTTTGGGATGCAGCCAGAATATGAACATTCTAATGTTATCTTTCAAAAAATCCACCAAGACACCGGATAAAAAGCACAATACAAAGAGAAGCAGTAACATTCCTTCAGGCCAGCTGGGAGATCCTTGCCCTGACTCACTGATTTATTCCTGGAAATACCCAAGGGGGCATCCAGATGGTTGGCTGTTGCATGAGCACGTAACAATAGTTTAGTAAATAGTTAGCTAAGAAGATCCTAATTATTTTGTAGATGTACATACCTGCATTGATAGATTTATTCTTAAATGTCTGTATGTTTAATAATAATGAAATTAGAAATTATTTATTTCATGAGAAATTGATTTCGAGCCCCTGGAAATGAACTTCTGAATATGTCACTGCACATAGCTTCTTTAGGCACAGTATCCAAAGGCATTTTCCAAATAATAGAACACTAAAAGCAGACATATCTGTTGCTCCTTTCACTTCTCTTGCAGTTATCTTGAACAAAATACATCATGTTCATGGTGCTCTTAGATCTATGAATTCCATGATAAGAATCTGGGGGAATCTCCTCTGAGACAGTTTGGAATTGCTTCAAGAGGATTCTAGTAAAATAATCCTGCTATAGAGAGCAAGGAAGTGTCACAACAGTTACCACAGATTCTTATCACCTTTCTTGAATATGCTGTATATGGTTGAATTTATCATGTTAGCAGATACATTATAGGCTGACCAAATGAGTGGGATCAAGGAAAGGATGAGTTTTAGAGGTACGCCATCTAGTCCAGGAGCTTTTCTAGTTTCCAGGCTATGAAGGACTTAGTTATTTTCACGGAAAGTTGATGGGGCTGCCATCCAAGGTTGAGCAGGTTATTGCAGGACATTTTGAAGAAAGTTATCAGTGCCCGTGTTTTTTAATTTTTATTTTATTTGCTTCTTGAGAATTATCAAGTGTGCCACTAGGAAAAAGCAAAAGAAAGATGCAAAATATGGTTATGCAGTTGCTGACAAAAGTTTGGAAAAAAGTACAAGAGATTAAGGACAATAACACATCATTATGTAGCATTTAAGTGATTTCATGAAATCATGACAGGTCCCTTCACAGCCGAGATTGCAATATTTTTGTGGTAGTATTTGGGATGCCTAGCATTTTGCATGTCTTTACAAACAGGCTCAGTATCATTCCGCGAACACCCACCATCAATCCAATCACCTCAATACGTTCAAGGTTGTACTTGTTTTTATAATAGGGCACTGTAGTTTTGTAAATAGCCTTCTTCTCATTGCCACCCTCCTGTGGCTGGTCTGAATTCAGTTTGAACATCATGGTTGAAACTAGTATTTAGCCAGTTTTTGAGTCGGCTTTAAAGGCTATGATGTCTATTCGCCTCGTGCTCTCTGGTATATTGATTCCAGAGACTTCCCTATGAGTAGTATATCGTCACCTTTGTAAAGGGTCAGCTACCATGTGCCGAATTGTGTGGTGACGGGCATTACGATTAGTTTCACCAGCCTGGCAAAGGCCAAAGACATGTGGGAGGGTTATGATCTCATAGTGACAAAGCTGACAGTGGTTACCATCCAGATTTCTCCCCAGCAAAGTTTGGACTGCAGCGTATTTACATGTTATTTTGAGGGCATCCTTCCATTTTGAGCAAGAAAGTCCTTGGTTGTGTCAGATCAGGATGGAAGTATTATCAGCAGCTTTCAGTGTTTTTGAACACCGGTTCTATTGCTAAATAGATAGCATTCAGTCCTTTGGTCCAGGAAGTCTCAGGTTCAATTTCCAGCCAGATCAGGGATTTTACACTTAAGTGGTTAATTTGTCTAACTCGAGAGCTGGGTGTGTGCTCTGTCTTCATCATTAGAAATCATCATAGGTAAGGTCCCATTCTCACAGACATATAGGTTTGCCTATAGGCAGTCTGTTAGAAAGAAACCTGTACCAGACTTCTCCAGAGGCCATATGCCACTACTTTTCGTGTTCCTGAACAGAAGTGAATGGGTCTTCTAGGATGTATTGTAAAGGTGGAATTATAAATTCAAATTTTCTTTGGACCCTGCATAAGAATTCTGTATGTCCCAGTCATTGCTTGGCATTTTACTGTAACCAGTTGCTTTTAATTTCCCTAATTTCAGTCTGAACTCTCTTCTTGAATTCTAGAAAGGATGTTTACTTCACCTTGGAAAAAGAATCTAAAGCTAGGAATAATTGAGCATCTCATTTGGCTCTAATAAAACCCAATATTTAGTTCATTGTTATTATATTCTCCTCTTTTCCTCAAAGCTAACTGCTTTCTCTGCTGTTTCCATAATGATATCTTGAAGTGGGACCCATTTTAGATCTAAATCTTTTGTGCCGACTGGATTGTGAGTCAGTTGGTCTAGGATAGTTCTTTGGAACTCAGAGGCAATGGTTTCATTATGACACTTCCTAGAAGAGTTTGTAAAATGAGTATGTGGTTTTGTACGAATGGTGATCCTGGGTCCATTAACAAGTCCAGCATTCATTGATGTTTTTTGCAGTTTTGGTGATCAGGACATTTTTCTTGTCATGTTGTTGAGTTATGACATAAGTTGGATGTATCCATGTATCCTTAACTACTCATGATATTTCATTAAAACTGGCAATCTTTCTCCACCCCGGCATTGAAGTCATCAATTAGTAAGTGTTTAACTGTGATGGATACCTTGGTGAGGATTGTGCTTAGTTGGTGGCAGAGCTGGTTCCAAGAATCTTCATCATGTTTCAGAGTTGGGGGGGGGGGGGGGGAGAGGGTGTAAAAAAATGAGTGTGCATGAACTGTCATCCGAGAGAGGGGTCTTTCATTGACTGCAATAGGAGTGAGTCAATGCTCATTCACCAGATTAGTCTTCCTTACAAAACCAACACAGTGAATGTGATGTTCTCCATACTCCTTTCCTCTTTTACTTGGTAACTTTGTTATGTTTGGTGCAAAAACATTAATATTCTGCCGAGCTAGCTCATGGGTAAAAAGAGCTGTTCTTCATGTTATCCTGTTACTTTTGTCCTCCATGTCTAATAATGTCCAAGAATTGGACATTCCAACAGTCATAATCTTAGATTTCTTCTCTTCATCTTTTTAACTGAAAATTGGTGTTATCTTCTGGGGTGTGGTTTCCTCGCCAGGTTCAAGCTTGACTTTGGAAGTTTAGGCCACTAAACCCTTTCTCATTTGGGGTGGGCAGCAGTGATCCTGTATAGGCCTGCTCAGGATGGGCACCTGCAGTTTTTTTCCAGGGGGTGGCACAGTAACACTTTTCAAAATCAACATTTCTTCTATAGAAAAGAGATCAGTTTCTTCCATTTTATGACCTTGTCACTTCATGATGATGATTAAATATAATGTAAGTCATTTTTAGCCCATATTGTCGACTTAGAAGAGTTTTTGGTCCTTATCAAGAATTGGTTTCACATTTACAGTACGTAAAAGTACTGTTGACACACACACACACACACACACACACACACCCATTCATCCCATTTCCATTTCATTACTTGCTTTATTAAGCACAGAATTTCTCTGCTCTGAAACTGGTGGCTACTTTATGGCAAGAATGACTTCCAAAGTTTAAGCCTCTAGAGCCTTTCTCATTTGTGGAGGGCAGCAATGACCCTTTATAGGCCTGCTCAGCATGAGCAGTGGGAGGGGGGCACAATGACACTTTCCCAAATCAACATTTCTGCTATAGATACTTTTTAGTTCATAGTTGTTGACCATTGTTTGCTTTTCCACTTATGCTAATATGTTTCTGTCAAAGTGGACTTACACAAAGAAATTAGCTGTCACCTTGACGGTACCTGCCACATTATTCACAACTAAGGATTCACTGAGGTCATTTCTTATCACATTAAGTTTATGACTAGTGCAGTGACAAATGGCCTTTTGTTACCTACATTGTATAAAGTTTGCAGCAAATCCTTCATGCCATTGTAACATAACTGCCATATCGTTGACCACGTACTTTGGTTAAATTGAAACTAAAGCTTGTTCAAATTTGTGGTTGCAACTGATTTCAAAGGTTGAAACCTAAGGAATTTTCCACTTACCTTCAAATCATCATTAGCAGATGTATTCTTTACAAACTGAATTCCAACAGACAGGTGCTTGGTTCAAGATACATCAGTTGTCTTGTCAGCAGTAACAGAGTAGGCATTATATGAATTTGTCTCCATAAACAGTATTGCTAATAATTTCTGTCCACAAAATGCTATCATTTTATTTTGAATTTGATGAGAAGTGTACTTGGCACTTTTTGTGGATTTTGAGAGATGTTCTTCTAATATAACATCTCCTGCTTCCAGGCAGAATTCCAATAAATCATGAAAAACTCCTCTATGTGACATTTACCCTCAAAGTGAGATATGAAGTGTGTCACAAAAAATAGTAATTGACAAAACTGATTCCAGCTTTCTTCTGTTTTCTTCGGTCTGATGGTAAAGACTATTAGTGATTTGACTATCCACCTTGAACTGCCTTCCTACATAAATGTCCAGAATTCTTTTTGCCTTTTCTGATGTTTATATTGTCAGTTTGATTTTATATGATCTTTTGTACTGGCATTGACTTCCTTGTGTTTTGTGGAAGGTTTGATAATGAATGACTCTTGAAGACCTATTTTAACACTCAGATTAAACAGAAATTATGTTTAACATAAGGTGCTCTTCAGTTAGCAAGAATAGTATAGCCACGTAGAATTATCTTTTAACCACTCATGTTCAAAAGTGTGGCTTGTTCCAGCTTGCAAATTACCTTTAAACATGATCTCCGTTTTCTTTTCACGGTTACCTACTTATTACTTGATTGAACATCCTGCTACCTAGCAGAAAGCCAATTATTATTGTATTCTGACGCTGAATAAAAAAAAACACTCACACATGCACATAGTTTTCGATTTTTTGTGTGAAATGAGTTCTGTTCCTAGAAGAGTACGTCCAATGTGTTCTATGTTACGAAGCACTGTAGATGTCAGAGCTCGAACTAAGGATCGAGTTAGTAATATCCTCAATAGGGGAAGAAGTCCGTTGGATCGGAACACTATTCACGATGATACCTCCATTGAATCTGTATACACCGCCAAGCACGACATTTCACTGTGAAAATGGTGAATGGACATTTTAATACGTGTTGCCCCAATGGTATGGTTTATTTTCCACAACCTAAATTAAAGGATGATGCTACATGATAATGAATTCATAAACCATATAAGGCAGTATAATAGTACAATGTCCTTTGCACGCTTCTCTAATAACTGTAGCCACATTCTAGGATGATTCATAGATATATTTCAGATTTACTGCAAACTGAAAATTGCACTGTTGTGTTTTCAATGTAAAATATGCTATGGTGGGAGAAGTGTGGAAGCACGGGGTTGGCGGCAGTGGCCAAGCCGCATCATGATGAGAGAGAATGAGTAATGGCTTCCTGTGTTTATGTTGTTATGGGAATGTGTTGTTCACATAGACTGAATAAATATCAGTTGTAAGTGTAATGCGACTTATCATTTAAGAACCTTCATTTACTGTTCCGTGGGTAACGTCAAATTGACATTGTGGCGACCGCGACAGGACTTACTGGTCCTGATATTCAAATATTGCGTTCGGAACGGAAGGAAGACATTGTGAAACATGGCTCTCGAATCCTTTATTACAATGAGGAAGGTGAAACGTTCAGGGTTTACACGGCAATTGGACATTCTCAAAGACGAACTGACCGACAAAGAATTGGATCACGAAGAAAGAAGGAGGGAAGTCAGAATCTCCTTTTCGTTGCTTCAAAAGAAGAACGAAGATCTTCTGACGCTGAACGGTAAGATCTTAATTTTGAAGATAGAGGCGGGTCACGAAAGCTTGGAAGATGAATGCCGGTGGCCCATGACTACCAGCGACTGTTCCTTGACGCCGAGGTACGTGTGAATGACATATTAACTAACCCGGCGAGCACACTTGATGATTCGAGTAGCAAAAGTGGTGCTGATATCGCCAGTAGGCGGAAATTCAAAATCCAGAAGCTGGAATTACGGAAATTTGATGGTTATGTGAAACAATGGTTACAGTTCTGGTGACAATTTGAAAAGATAGATAAGGACCCAGACATTGTACCAGAGGATAAATTCCAGTATCTAGTGCAAGTTACTGTTGAAGGTTCTCGTGCTAGGGAAGTGATCGAGAGTTTTCCACCTACCGGTGAAAATTATATTAAAGCTGTAGAAAGCTTGAGAAATAGATTCGGTAGAGATGATCTACTTGTAGAAGTGTATGTTAGAGAATTGTTGACTTTAGTTTTGAAGAATGCTTCCTCTGTAAATGATTCCACTCATTGTGTAGTCTCTATGACAGTCTAGAATCACAAATTAGGTCACTTGAAACTTTGGGTGTCAGTTCGGATAAATGTGCTGCTATGCTTTATCCTCTGGTTGAATCATGCTTATCTGAGGAACTGCTGAGGGTACCGCAAAGAAGCAGTAATTATGTAACCACTGGTGATGGTAAAGATAGTAGGTTAGAAAACATTATGAAACTTCTGAAACTCGAAGTTGAATCTGAAGAAAGAATCACGTGAGCAGTAGCAGGCTTTGGTATTCATGATAATGGTTACAATAACGCTCGGACAGTATTGTGATGTAATAAGCCTGCCACTGCTACTGAGTTTCTCAGAAACAGCAGAGTAGAATATAAAGGACAGGGTTGCATTTTTTGTGAAGGTCGGCATGAGGCTTCAAGTTGTTTTAAGGCCCAGAAGCTCAGCCTACCAGATAAACAAATGTTACTGAAAGATAAAGGTGGTGTTTTTCGTTGTTTTAAGAAGGGTCATTACATAAACAAATGTAAAATTGCTGTGAGATATTTGGTTTGTAGCAAGAATTACAATGTTTTATTGTGCCCTGATGTACCTAGCAACGGAAAGAAAGATTCTAAAAATACAGTAGTTCAGACTCACATAGTTCAGACCACAAACATAAAGATCAATCGAAAACAACCTTCCTAAGCAGTAGGGCCTACAATTAACCGCCAAATTCTTTTGCAGACCTTAGTTGTAATTATTAAGGGTCCTAGATTTTCTGTCTCAGCACGAGCTCAGATTGATTCAGGATCGCAGAGATCCTATGTCAGGAAAGAGGTTATGGAAAAATTGGGTTACACACCACTGAGGAATGAAACTACTAAACGCAGCCTTTTTAGGGGTGTAAAAACTAACGTGAAAGAACATTTATTTTATAAAGTAGAATTACAAAGTTTGCAGGGTGAATTTCAAATGAATTTTGAAGATCTGGATCAGTCTGTCATATGTGATGGTATTCCTTCAGTCGAAGAAGGGCCTTGGTTGACATAGATTTCAGAAGCTAATATTTCTTTAACTGTTGTAGAAGGTAGGGACAGACCTGTAGACTTACTAATCGGAGCAGATGTAGCAGGTAAATTAATGACAGGGAGGCTCAAAATGTTAGACTCCAGACTAGTGGCTACAGAAACCAAACTAGGATGGACGGTGATGGTAAATTACCGTGCCAATCGGCGAACAACTTAACAGTAGAGGATACTTCGCTGCTCATCAATGAGGTCAGTGACCTCTGGAAGCTGGACACAATCGGTATCTCGGATACTCGTATTCGGCCATTCAGAAGTCCAAAGAAGAGAGAAGATTTGAGATCCGAACAAGTTTTCAAACGTGCATTGACAAAATTGACGATGGACGCTATGAGGTACCTTTGCTTTGGAAGGAGGGGCATTTACCTCTTCTAAAGAACCAAGATTTGGCATTGGAGAGACTTAAGTCCACGACTCTAAATTTGCATGACCAGGATTTATGTAATTCCCACAATAATGTCCTAAGTGAGTGGGAACAGCTTGAAATAATTGAAGAAGTTCCTCCTCAGGTATCTGTGGTTTATAGGCACTACTTGCCACACCGAGCTGTCGTGAAGGAAAACAGCACCACTAGGGTGCGTCCTGTATTTGATACCTCTGCCAGGAAGGGAACCTCGCCCTCCCTCAATCAGTGTTTAGAAAGTGGACCTAATCTCATTGAACGCATTCCCTCTCTCTTGATCAAATTTCGAGAAAGGGCGTCTGGTGTAACAGCAGATATAGGAAAAGCTTTCCTGCAAATTAGTATTGGAAAAGAAGACGGAGATAATATCCGCTTCTTCTGGTGGGATAAAGAAGACCGAGAAAAGGTTAAAGTTTTTCGAAACAAACGGGTGGTGTTTGGATACAGATGTAGCCCACTCATCTTGGAAGCGGTTCTCAGTTATCACAATTAACGAAACTATAATGATGGAATCATGTTGAAACTGAAACAAAGCTTGTATGATGACAATGTGGTCACTAGTGTTGAATGTGAGTCTGAATTAAAGCAGTTCATCAGCGAAGCCAGTGATACTATGAAATTTAAGGGGATGGTAGTCCATTCACTACAGTTTTGATTCCACTGTAAAAGTTAGGGTGTTAGGAATGTTTGGGGACACTGTTTCGGATACTCTGACCTTAAATTTGGAATGGATGGAAAATTTTGTAGTAGGCGAGGTGATAAAACGTACTATCCTTTCTGTTGCTCAAAAGATCTTCGACCCAATTGGTATAGCCAGTCCTGTATTACTAATTCCTAGGCTGTGGTTGCGGAAACTTTGGAGGAATGGGGTGTCACGGGACGAGGAGACCGATGCTGGTAGTCGAATTGAATTTTTGATGTAGTACCAACATCTTTCACTTCTTAGGAACTTAAAGATACCACGTTGGTTCTTTTGTGTAAGAAGGGACAGTAAAGTAAGTATGCACGCCTTCTGTGATGCCAGTGGCCTAGCCTATGGAGCGGTTGTATTTATAAGAATACAGCATAATGATGAAGTGAAGGTATGTCTTCTAGATGCCAAAGCACTAGTAGCTCCTATTAAAGCTGTCTCCATTCCTCGATTGGAGTTGTTGCTGCGGTGGTAAGAGACAGATTATGTAAATCTGTGCGAGATGGCTTACACTGAAGGGTATTGACTTTTATTCCTGGATAGATTCTTCCATGGTTTTGACCTGGATCCAGAAACAAGGCAACTGGACAGTATTTGTAAGCAACCGAGTTCAGAAAATACGAAGTCTGACTCTTCCAGAATCCTGAAAACATGTGCCTGGTCACCAGAATCCCGCAGATCTTGTCTCGAGTGGGTGCCTGGCAGACAAACTGTTAAGTGTCCAAATTGTGCTAAGTAAAATCCCAAAAAGTGCAAGAAAGTGGAAGGCCTTCGAAACTTTGAAAAAATGGTAAACATCAAGTTTTTCTGTATTTTTAGTGATTGTGGTATTTTTATGATTTGAAAATGGATAATAATGCATTTAAAGGGATGTATTTCATCTGTTTTGGGCATCTTTTAAAATAAATCTTTGATCATAATGTACAAAACAAATTTTCATTTTGGGGTACTCAGCGCTCCAGTGTACGGTTGGTGATACAAAAATATAGGTGTACGGCAGCAGGGTTAATACATAATACTGGCAACATGACTGTCTTATAACAGTTCGTTGACACTGGCACAATTTAATATAATAACACTTCTTCACAAACTTCAGAAATATGACTGACAGCAGCCACGGCAAAAGGAAAAGTATGGAAGGGTCGCCTTAATATAATAAATTGTCCGAATAACACTTCCTAGGTTTATGTATTCTAGCACACTCTCCGTTTTTCACGCCTTAAAAACTTCAACTTCAATTATCGCCGTTCCATGTGAAACCATCTTTCAGTAACAAATTAATTTCCATTCCTTAGACTTAACATTTTTCAAACAAGTTTTCATATGAGTGCTTTAACAGTTGGTCACCACCCTCCTCTGATATACAAGTCAGCTGAGTTGCAACGTCCCCGAAAATGGCTGCCTGATTCTTATTACGTTTATACATATTTCTAACATAAAAATCTAAGAAATGACTTACTTATTACTACGCATAAGTATATTTACATCATGGTAACATAAATTAAGTATGGCAAAATATTAATATAAATGCCTCGATATTTCTTACATAATGAAACAATGCGCATGTACGTGCACTGGCATGCGTGCAAGGTGGTATAAGTTACTCAAAGTGTGTAGCTTTTTTTTTGTAACATTTGTGTAATTCTTCCTATATTTCAACATTCAACGGCAGTTTCACTTTTATTATGATGATGATTATAATAATCATAATAACAATAACAATAATAATAATACAAATAGTAATAATCTGTCAATATTTACGTAAGTTATTTAGTGCAACTACGTTTCTGTATTTTCAGTTAGGCTGTTATCTTATGATTAGGACGTGCCTAAGTAGAGTAAATGTCGGGTAGTTATTTTATCAGCTCATATCTCACTCTATTGTCGACAAATCTTTGTGTAGTGTATGTAACTTCAATATTTCCTTCTTCTGACATATTAATTGTTATTCACTGAATAAGCTATTTAATTTATGTTATTTTCTTATTATTGAATGTTTCTGTGAAAAAGACAAAATAATGTCCGTGGGAGGTACAGTACGTGTAGGTAATGTGTGTGCGCGCAGGCATTAAGGAAAATGAGGGAAGAGATGGCGAGTTTGAGGGAGATAATTAGGCCTTTAATGGACAGGAATGAATGGGTGTTGTTCTGATTGCGAACAGCCCAGATTGTGAATAGTCCACATTGCGGACAAGTGTGTACCTGAAGGGGATTTCGGTTTTACACACACTAATGAGTCTAGATTTCGGACGGGCATAATGTAGAGGTGCTTAAGCGGGAATATAATGAGCAAAAATATATCATTTTATATATGTCTCCCTACTTACCTAGGTAAATTGTGGCAGCAGTAAGCACCATTAGAGGCACCTACAGTCTTATTAACACATTGAATGCCACGCCATTCAAAAATGAATGACACTGTACTTTCCGCTACTGCAGCGTCATCCATATATGGATGGCGTGCAGATTAGCTGTATCAGGCTTCGTCATTCGCATACGAACGATGTTACGGTAAAATCAAATGGTAGCCTTAAAGTGTGGCCCACGTATTACTTTTTGGTGTGCTTGGTTTGGCCGCACCTGTAATGAAATTGGGTATACCGTGCTGAATGTAAACATAATATGCATGGATAAATTTGTTATTTATTCTAGTTGAAAACAAACTAAATATTTTATCAAACATACTTGTGCTGAATTATTATCTGAATTATTGTATTTTTAACGTATTCTAAATATCTTATAATATGTAAGGATACCAGTAATGACCAGTGGTAACTCTAGACTTACAAATTTTACAATTTTAAAATTATTATTTAAACTACTATATTTTTTGCTATTTGCTTTACGTCGCACCGACACAGATATGTCTTATGGCGACGATGGGATAGGAAAGGCCTAGGAAGTGGAAGGAAGTGGCCGTGGCCTTAATTAAGGTACAGCCCCGGCATTTGCCTGGTAAGAAAATGGGAAACCACGGAAAACCATCTTCAGGGCTGCCGACAGTGGGGCTCGAACCCACTATCTCCCGATTACTGGACACTGGCCGCACTTAAGCGACTGCAGCTATCGAGGTCGGTATTATTCAAACTAGGGGCATGCAGGCTGAGCTACAACAATGTCTGGTAATGGTTTATTTTCATGTTTGTATGTTTGTATGTTTGTATGTTTCATGTTTGTATGTTTCATGTTTCATGTTTACCCTGTGTCTTGCTCAAAAATAAAATAAAGTCTACTTATCTAAAACAACCTGCATAAAATGTTTGCAGTACAGAAATCACTGGTGCACAGAACTGTAACAGTCTAGACACAGTTGAGGCATGCCAGGACATGTCTTGCAATAGGTGAAAACTATCTTTTAGCCTGTTTTCTCGCCTTAATCCTACCTCAGATAGCCTTTATGTGCGACGTCTCTGACTCATTTTTAACAAATTTTAATCAATTCTAAAAGAAAAGAACATTAAAAAGTGTCATTCAGATATGAATGACATGGCCACCATATGTAAAAGAATTCCTCCAAATTAACACAGGGTCACGTCATTCATGTGTGCATGACAGTGAGAATCATGAAAATAAGACAGTATAACTATTGCAGATGAAAATAAAATTCAAGGTAGCAATCCATATATGCAAAATAATAAAAATCACTAAAAAAATACATTCGGCCCTGGGGAAAGTTTTACGACCCAGACCTTGGCATTCACTGTGTTAAGTACTTTAGAAAGCCGCTTTAGTTATTGCCAGAGTGATTCGAATTTATTCATAAACCAACTCTGGCAATAAATAAAGCGGCCGTCAGGCCTTGTCAATCTAAATTGACCTAACATATAACATTCCTAGCCTATAACTTAAAATAAATGTTATGCCTGTTGCTCACGGTAAAATGTTTCGTAAAATTTGTTGTACAATTGATTTTATAAAAATTTGATTAAAACAAGTTGTGTTGCTCACGATAAAATTAATTTATTAAATCCGTGGAAACATCAGTATGGCCATCTGTGAACTAACTTCTGAACTAAGAAGTGTATGTGCTGCCATCTGTCGATAAACTTTTAAACCAAGAATCAGCTGTTCAACTTACAGTGTGTTTGAGAGTATGGCTCCAACAAACAAAGCAAAACTTGCGGCTTTAGCTGCAATTATATGTTGTACAGTGGTAAAAAGGAAGATGCCAGGAAATGCTGGACTCGGGATTGGATAAAAGGAAGAGAAGAAGGTAGAGGATTGCTGTCCTTGGTTGAAAATGAGTTGAGATTAGACCAGCATTCATATAGGAATTTCCTAAGAATGGAGGAAGGCAGTTTTAAAAACCTTCTGGATCTTGTTGGTCCCAAAATTATTCGACAAAACACTAACATGAGGCAAGCTATTTCTCCTGAAATGAGACTGCAAGTGACACTCCGATTTCTGGCCACTGGAGAAAGTTACACCAACTTGATGTATTCAACTAGAATACCATTTAGAACTCTAGCACGTATTATTCCTGAAACATGTAGGGAAATATACTCTTCACTGAAGGAAAAGTACCTGAAGGTAAATATTGGAATTTATTTAAAGAACATAATTATTTAAAAATATTACATAATATGTACAATATCGTCTTTTAGGCTGTGGGAACTCCTTTCCTAGTCTGTATTTAGTAGGCCTAATACTTCCAGCTGAGCATCCGTTATTGCTTTTTGAATTTTATGTTTGGTAAGAATTTTAATTTTTGTGTCAGTAAGAGATCTCAATTCTGAGGCAATAAATTTGCCAAATTCATCGTCTGAATCTTCAGTATTTGACAGTGAGTGAACCACCTTTGAAGCCTGAAGGAGGACATCGACTTCAATCGACCCCTTCTTCCGTTTTCGTGATGTGCCTGGAAATAATAATAATAATAATAATAATAATAATAATAATAATAATAATAATAATAATAATAATAATAATAATAATAATAATAATAAGCTAATTCACAGTGATTGCATTAATAATATGCATGTTTCTGAATTAACGTCACTGCATAATATCATAATGTGAGTAGCGGTAATTACCCTACTACAGTATACCATTAATAAGTTCTGGAAACCATTAACTTCCTAGAAAGTCGAGAAGGAAAATTTATCACCAGAAGATTGTCAATTTACTTTTTGAACTCAATTACTACAGTGTATTTTAGTTGCCTCAACAAATTGCTTAAAATATTATGTTTTGATATTTCTATAAACATATATAAGCTACCTGATGTACTTGCTGCAGGCTGTGATGTACATGACTGATAGTCAGTATTTTCTTCTTCATATACAGTCAGCATTCCATTGTCATTGAATTTTACAGAGTCATCAGGCAGAGTAACCTTTAAAACAAACACAATTTTTTTAAGATTCCAGATACTGTGACTGGATGGCTTGAGATTGCACATGAATTTGAAGAGAAATGGAATTTCCCTAATTGTTTGGGTGCATTGGATGGGAAGCATATAGCCTACAGTTTGCAGCTCCTAGATCAAGTGGTTCTCACTATTATAATTATAAGGGTACTAACAGCATTGTTTTGCTTGGTCTGGTGGATGCCCCTTATAAATTCATATGCATTGATGTTGGAACCAATGGACGAGCAAGTGATGGAGGTGTCTACCAAAACAGCACCTTATTTGCATCAGTCCATAATAAAACATTGAACATTCCTCCCCCTCGCAAACTTCCTGAAACTGAGTGTGAAGTGCCATGTGTAATGACTGCAGATGATGCTTTTCCCCTCTCTTCCAACCTAATGAAGCTTTTTGGGTACAGAGGGCTGACAAGAGAGCATAAAATTTTCAACTACAGATTAAGTAGGGCCAGATGTGTTGTTGAAAATGCATTTGGCATCATGGCAAATGTTTTTAGGGTATTATTGAGTGAAGTGACACTCTCTGTTGACAAAGTGGAATCCATTGTCCTTGCTACCTGTGTATTGCACAACTTCCTTTTGGAAGAGAACAGGGGAGTTTATATGCCACCTCACAGTATGGATGAAGAAAATGTACAAGAAGGCAGTGTGCAATTAGGGGAGTGGAGAAGGGATCTCATCATGGGAGAAATCCAGAGGCAAGGTGGAAACAGAGTTTTGCAAACACCACTAAGTATCAGGAACACATTGAAAGACTACTTTAATGGTGTAGGCAAAGTATCATGGCAAGATCACTGTGTGGATAAATTTTGATTCTAGTTATTTATAACAAACATGTAATTGTATTTCTCTGTGACTGTCATTTACAATATTGTGTTAAAATGGACCCTTCTTATAAATGTAGGTAGGCCTATACAGTAGAACTTCACATTTAAAAAAATAATTTCAGCCCATAATAGCATAGTGAATAGATACTTAGTTACCACTCTTTGAGATGAAAGTTTAAATTCAATTTTCTTTCTGCTTTTGAAATTATGAGTTAATTTTAATTTGTAAGGTGTAGTTTTAATTAGGCAAGTATGTTTTGAATGATGTTTATCACAGTTGTTCCTCTTAAGGTTGGCCAAATATTTAGCTACTATTCTTGTAGATTAACATAATTTGTAATATACCAGTATTAGCCCTTGTAGAATGTTTCAACACCCTGTACTTTGCAGAGCCACCGCTCAGCTTTCAAATAGTACAGTACATGACATAATAAAAGTGGTATGGAATTAAATTGAATTAGTGCAGGAATTCATACATTAACTTAAATTATTGAGTGTTTACATGTATTTTAATTTATGGTGCTGTCTATCATTAAATTATGATTTAAAGTAATCCGCCCAGGCCTAGTTGTATTTACTGCATTACAGCCTACATGAATGCTCAGTAATTAAATTGTGTACAGGTTCTGTATTGATTATTATGATCAAAAGAAGTATCTATATATCCACCTGTTCAATACATTTATAATTTAATAGTATCCTTAGATTATTTCACATGGTCCATGGGTACTGGTTACCATGTAAAATAATTGAAAGAGACTATTAAATTATGGTCCATGGCTACCATGTAAATAATCTACAGGGATCATTAAATTTTAACAGTATTGGATAGGTGGACATATACTTCTTTTGATACAGAATATTCCTCTTACTCACACATACTCTCTACCTTCACAGCTTATGAAGGAATACAATTTGGCTAACCCTAAATTTTACGTATGCATGGATGTAAGAGGTGTGTATCCCATGTCTCAGAAATATTCAGACATAACCTTGCATCCCCCATTGATAGAGTTTTTGATGTTTGGTAGGAGGTAGGAGCAAGATTTAACTCTGACTGTCAATATCCTCCATTGAAATGAATACATTTATCCCACCACCTACAAGAAGAGTCAATCATACAATGCTGGAAAATTTGTGGGTCAGGAAGACAGATAGCAAAACAAAAGCTGGAGTTTCACATTCAAAGAACATCACTCTCCTACTCACAAAAAAAAATTAACTTTCATATTTAAATTTGGTTGTTGTACAGGTCACATGTGCCATGACTATCTTGTATCCTATGAAATCTAGATTTAGAAATAAGCTTTACCTGACTGTCATCACTGCTACAAGTTGTATTCATATCCAAATTTGATTTGCATACTTCATTGCCACCCATTCCACTGTGTAAACATTTCATAACCTTATTCCTGAAAACAAACAATTGAATGTAATCTACTACAGTAAACTTGCAGATTTAAATAAGTCAGTCACGTTTTAACATACACTGAAGAACAAAAAACCTGTTTATTGGTACACAGTAGGCTGTACATGAATAACTACTGCATTTACATTTTTTACAGGTTACCAAGTCAACCGTGAATGCATGAATAGAACTAGCGTTACTACGTGCCATATCATAACCATATCAAATTTAAAGAAAAATCATTCAATCAATCTCAAATAATTACGATTGATCAAATTCAGTACTAACCTCTCATTAGTGAATTGAGTTCGAAGCCTGTTTATCTTCGACTTCACATCAGCCGGGCTTGTATTCGGCCGAACTTGTGACACAATTTCGGCGATTGTGTTTTCTGCCTCTCTTCTTGCATTTCTGTTGTGGTAAAGTGGCTTTTTAACCTCGTGCAAACATGGATATTTCTGGTATTCGTCCAGTAAAACACTAACAGCTTCCTTAGTCCACCCGGAACCTGCCATTTTAGAAAGAAGTGTTGGTTTACAATCGATCTTCGCAATCTTCTCACGACGTAGCGCCAGCATCATCATGATGTCAGCTTCGCTGATTGGTTCATTTCGTAAGATTAATTTTACGGAATAGAACATATCATATTTTATGAAAAGTTTTATGAAAGGTTTTACAAAATTTAAATTTGACCGTGAACAATAGAAATTTTATAAAATTCAATTATTGTACAATAAATTTGACAGAAAATTTTACCGTGAGTAACAGGCATTATATTTAAAGTCAATATTTACAAATCTACATTTACAACTTTCCTCAACAGCTTCAGCACTGCTCCAGTTTTGGTACATATTGCTTTGTTTTCAAAAACTGTTTTATTTCGCAGTTTTCCTCGCAGCTTTTAGTGATTTTCGCGATTCTTCCATCTAGCACCATGTACTTCTCCCTCCATTTAACACCTTCCATGTGCAGTTCCATTCTCATTACTTTTAGGTTGGAGTGCTCCGCTTCAGACTTTAAATTTTTGGTAAGCTCCCTAATTCTTGGGCGCGGTCTTCCGAGCTGCCTATTAACCTTGTGGTTCCACCCTTCCATAAAGTTGTTCGATGTGTGTTGACGACGATAGCAGCTCCTTACCTGGGGAAAATGTTTAGCATGTATTATTTACCAAAATAGGACTTATCTTTTAATGGTTGTTGTAAGTAGTAGCAAGATAGTCCAATCATTATTTATTTTAAAAATGCATAAATTGATATAATAACTCACCTCTTTTGACACAGTTCGATCTAGCCACTGTTCCAGGAAGTAGTTCAAGAATTCCGTCAGCTTCCCATTTGATGGAGTTGTCTCTTATATAAAAATCCACCCTTCGTCTACGTCTTCTGGTTTCAGAAATGCCAGTGCAACGCAAAAACGACTGTGAGACTTTAACTGTCTTCTTTATATAAATTTGTCAAACCAACGTCTTGAATTTGGCGCCACAAGCATTTAGTAAAATGAAAATAACATCCATTTATGTTCACCGTAGGCAACACCTCTGTTAGAGCTGAAATAGCATTTGCTTCAAAGTCAGTGTTGACCGTATCAGAAGCCCAGTTCGACATTTCTTCTAAAATCATTCGAAACATACGTACATAAATTTATTTCCTCTTGTTGGGTAGGAGAGCAAAGATTATGGGCACAACATTAGCTTTTGCTAGCGTACTTCCAAAGTCTACGTGGATTGTATATATCTGAGTAAAATGAGTGCTATATTTTTTAAAAGTTCCATCCATGAAGAACTGGTTTTCTCTCTCTTAACTTTCTTTCCTTTTACGCCAGTAAAAATGAATATCCTATCCAGCACACCACCGTCAGCCAAACGAAAACTGCTCCCATGGCTCATTTTAAGTGTTTCTTCATGAAAAACAACTTCCCCTGGCTGCTTTGGTTCATTTTGTACTCCCTGTGTCTGGTTTCTGAAGCAATACAACGAGCTTCGTACATTAGAATACTGAGGCAAGCAAGTGACAAATTCATAGTCCCTATTTTGTAATGAATGAAACTTTTGATTGTAAATCTTGAAGTACCTGCGTATCGCTGTCCTCGCGGACCCACTTCTTTACATCGTAAATTGCTTTGTTCAAATCTATGCTGACTTCGTCCAGAACACACTGGGGTTCGATATCCCTGATTACTTCGCCATCCTGACTCATAAGCTTCCCTTGGCACTTCGAGGTTTTCTCCTTGAGACAAAGTCACGTCACTACACCTTGTTTAATTTTCCGTAATTTACGATACGTGTATACATTATAAAGCGCACACGTTTTCCCTTTCTCTGTCTCGATTAACTCCATTACAAGTACAGCACAACAGAAAAATACTAGGAATACTAGGACACTACACCAAGAAAACTGTGACTACTCCTACCAGCAACTAATAGGTTTTGTGGTAAACAAAACTCTTTTTGGGGTAGGGAGTGTCTGCAATGTTTGTTTCAGTTCAACCCTTTGTACGTATGGCTAGAGTCATCGACCCCTAACTTTAATATATACCAAGTTGCCCAACCCGCTGGACTAGAAATGTTGTCATGGGAGAAACGCTATCTTCTCCGTTAAACATTACGTCTGGTGTGGCTCAGGGTAGTGTTATTGGGCCAATTATTTTCATACTTTTCATGAATGATATGCCTGATTCGATAAAATCGGAACTGGCCCTCTTTACCGACGATTCCGTCATATACCAGGAGATAAAAACAGGAAGACGAACTATTGCTTCAGCAGGATTTAGATACGATTGAAAAATGAGCGCGTGGAAATCGAATGAAAATCCACAGCGGAAAAAGCAAGAAATTGTGTTTCAGAAAAAAGAAAATGACAGGAAAGAGGGATTACAAAATTGGAGGGGAAGGTGTTGTTTAAGTTGATAGTTGCAAGTACTTGCAAGTCTTAAACTGGTCAGAGCAAATTGCTGGGATCCGTACAGTGTAGGTTTAATAAATTCTCTAGGAAAATTTCAAAGAAGAGCGATGCGTTCCGTAACCGGGAAAAGGAGGAATACCATTAATTGGGAAATTCTTGAATTTAAAAGAACTAAAGCTCGTCTGTTTGGTCTTTATAAGGGCTATATAGGAACGGCTGCCTGGAGTATTAGTAGGAAAAGGTTGGAACCTCTCTCACACTTACCGAGAAATTATTATAAGCACAAAATTAGGGCCAGAAACCAGCATACGAATGTGGGCAAGTTTTCCTTCATGACCAGGACCATAAGGGATTAGAATAGATTATCTGCAGTAGTCTTTGACATATTCCATTCCGGTATCAAGCCATTTAAGAAGGCCATTAGTGCTAGTGTAAAGTGAAAAGTAAAAGTTGTAAATTATGGAATTTGTGATTTTCTGCTTGGTTTAGAATGCGAAACTATTCGTTTTTTTGTGGTATTCTCTTTCCAGGGAAATGCTTGTTGTACTCTTGTTGTTGTTGTTGTTAATTACCTATGTTTTTAACTTTACTTTATTACCACTTGTAATGGTGAGCTAGTAGTAAGCTAAACCTATAGTATTGTAAGCTGTAGTGTTAAGCACTGGAAATACTTAAGTTGTGGTGAATTTGTATATGATGATGATGGATTTAGAATGTTAAACTCGTAGTATTTCTTGCAATATTTTCCTTCCATGGATTTGCTTGTTGTATTCTTGTAGTTCTATTTCTTGGAATGTTTTTAACTTTACTTTATTATCATTTTAATGTTAAGCTAGTAGTAAGCTCAACCTATAGTATTGTAAACCGTAGTGTTAAGCACTGGAAATACTTAAGTTGTGAATGAAATTTTATATGATGATGCTGGGTTTGGACTGTTAAAATAGTAGTATTTCTTGTAAAATTTTATTTCCGTGGAATTGCTCTTTGTACTCTATTGTTGTTGTTGTTGTTGTTATTGATATTGTGTAGTTAAATTTTAAGTTTATTTGATCATCACTTGTACTGTTAAGCCAGTAGTTAGCTCAGCCTATAGTATTATAAGCCGTAGTGTTAAGCACTGGAAATATTTAAGTTGTATGTGAACTCGTATATTGTGATGCTGTATTTAGAATGTTGAACTAGTGGTATTTCTTGCAATATTGTCTGTCCATTTAACTGCTTGTTTTACTCTTGTTGTTGTTGTAGTAGTAATTGTGTAATTATGCTTTAAATTTACTTCAATATCACTTGTAATGCTAAATTAGTAGAAAGCTCAACCTATAGGATTGTAATACTTATTGTTAAGCACTGGAAATACTCAAATTGTATGTGAAATTGTATATGAAAATTCTGGATTCAGGATGTTAAACTAGTAGTATTTCTTTTCGTATTTTCATTTCTTGGAATTGCTTGTTGTACTCTAGTTGTTGTTGTGGTATTTTGGGGTAGTTAGGTTTTAACTTTATTATCACTTGTAATGTTAAGATAGTAGTAAGTTCAACCTATAATATTGTAAGTCGTAATATTAAGCACTGGATTTTCCTAAGTTGTGTGTGAGTTTGTATATGATGATGCTAATTATAGAATGTTGTAGTAATATTTTCTTTTCATGGAATTGCTTGTTGGATCTTTGTTGTTGTAGTTTTGTTATTGTTGTTGTTGTTGGGTAATTATATGTTAACTTTACCTTATTATCATATACTATAAGTGACCATTTCCACCGGGATATATCCAAATTGTAATTAATTTCTTAATAGTAATAATAACAAATTCTAATTTGACGGGCGGCAGAAAATTTGTACACAAAGTTCTGGTACACACTATTAGAATACTGGATAATACACCAAAATATTTAAAAGCCTGTAAGAAGAAAACAACTCTTTTTAATAAACTGACTCTTACACTGTTTATGTATTTTTTTAATAATAGTAACCTATGGAACTCTCTCTAATCCACCATAAATAACTACTCCTCTAGTTTTGTTGCACAATATAAGGATGATAATCTTCTAAAAAGTACGGTTGCCTCAAACTAAATGATTAAATATTTGCAATAAAAGTATTTCTAAAAAAATGGTTAGGTTTTCGAAAACATTCCAATGTACCAGTTAATGTTAATACTGCTAGAACAAAAATTAAATATGAGACTGTTTTGAAAATTGAATCTGTTTTATGTGTCCCAGGTCAAAACTAATCTCTTGTCCGAAATCTGGACAGGGTATATTTAGTTGTTCGGAATCTGGACGGTTTTTGCCTCGTTCGCAATCTGGACTGTTCGCACTCAAGACACAACCAATGGATGTAGGTCTCCCTCAGTCAATCTACAGGATACGGTTGGTAGGCAAGAGGGAGGGAAAGGAAAGGTAGAAATTGCGGAAGGCCGATAGGCTAATGTTTTAAGGGGAAGGAAAATGATAGCTAAAGGTTCTCCTCAATGAGTGAGTTCAGAAGAGGCATCGGTGAATAATAGTATTTAGTGACTGCAGGTAGAACATCACAGGGGACATGAGGAACAGGAAAGTGTTATAGAGGAAGAGCGAAGCAAGAGGAAAGGCCACTGTAGGAAAGGGAAACGTAGATTATATGCTGAAGAGAGGGAGATAAATCAGTGACGTGTAAGGGAGAGAAGGGAGGAGGAAGTAGGTTCTGTAGCCTTCAGGGTAGTTAAGGGAGATCAAGAGAGGAGGGGATCCACTGAGGTGGGTGGGGTTAAGGTCCTGGATGTGGGCGACCTTACTGTTACGTAGGCGGGAAAAGTATGTTAAGGAAGGGGAACCAGAGTCCAGTGTTATCCAGTAATTACGTTAAGGGAGATGTTGAGGATAGAAGGGAAGGAGGAGGGGAAGGAGAAAGTGGTAATTTTTGGCGATGGTACCAACAACGGAAGACAAGCAGAAATAATTGCTAACATACATGGGGATGTATGGATCTGGATATGGCTGTGAGGGCGAAGTTTTAAAAAGCGAAGATTGTTATCAGTGGGATACTGTGCAGAAGGGATACCGAATGGAGGGTGATCGAGGAATGAACTGAAGATGGAGTGGGTATGAGAGAAATTGGGAGTGAGATTTTAAAATCCTAATGGGTGGGTAGGAGATGGGGACATACTCTCAGATGGCCTTCACTTAAACCGCAATGGTATGTATAAGTCAGGATTTATAGGGAGGCACACTTAGGGTAACGGTTTGAACTAGCGAGCGGAGATGAGTATAGTGAGGTGGAAGCCCTGTAAGGATGACATAAGAGGCGTATAGTTTCAAACACGACCATGTCCATCTTTTGCACGTTCTGATATTTTGACTTCCATGGATTCCTCTTTACAAGACGAATACGACGAGAACGAAAGTGGGTTTCAAATCCGGCCAGATCACATTTAAAATTAGAGCAAAGAATGAGGTTTCATGTCAAAGTCGGCCAAGTCCCTGTTAACCCCCACGAGCCAATAACCCTGCGCTATCCAGTCACGTGGTGTCTTCCGGTAAAATGGTTGACTGAAGTTTGTTCGAGTCACATGTGATTGTTTTGTTTGCGTACATTTTTATAAACATTTTAAAAATAATAAATTATATAATTAATTGGTCGTTTTTAATAGCATTCATATTTGCTGTGCAATTACATGGAGGAAATAAATAAACGCCATTCCAGAAATCGGCAACGTGATCCTTCCACCTGGAAGCGCACGAGGGAAAGCAGCTGAGGTGAGTACAATCAACAACGTGTTGTTAGTGGTGATTCAATCAAGGCTCGGTGATGTGTTTTGAAGGCACGATGGCATTTAATAAGTATACCACGAAGAATACACACTGTAGTAACTATATGAATCGACATATTTGCAAAATATACACTATTTACTGTAAATGTTAGTTACCCTCTACATTGCTTAAATGTTGGGTAATTTTGCACAAACATATCGTTTAAAATAATAATCATTAAAGATTTTTCACTAAATCTTACATCATTTTTAATCATATTTGTTCTAAATAAAGTCAAGATGAACCCAGTTGGAAAATAGGCCTAATCTAGATTTCTTTTTCCCTTAGGTATTCCGCGACGTCTTTAGCACAGTGAAATGGCCTATGGCTTTTAGTGCCGGGAGTGTCCGAGGACATGTTCGGCTCGCCAGGTGCAGGTCTTTTGATTTGACATCCGTAGGGGACCTGCGCATCGTGATGAGGATGAAAATCATGATGAAGACGACACATACATCCAGCCACAGTGAAAGCGAAATTAACCAATGATGGTTAAAATTCCCGGCCATGCCGGGAATCGAACCCGGGACGCCTGTGACCAAAGGCCAGCATGCTAACCATTTAGCCATGGAGCCAGACTTTTACCACAGTATCCAACCTGTAATCACAGAGGAACAAAAAAGTGTAGGCTACTGAAAATGAAAGATATAAGAGACTTTCATAGTGAATACTATGCACGCCCCGTTAAAGCTAAACAAGATGCTTTTATTCTAAGATACTGTGGCATAAGCATATTCAAAAGACGGCGAAGCAGAAATAATGGAAGGTCTCAGAAAAATATTACCATTACAATATAGTATTTCAAATCAGTTAGGAAATTCCCTGCCCGTGTGTCGACAGAATTTTCTCTCAACGTTGGGGAATTCTAAGCACAGGGCTGAAGGAGTTTTTAATAGGTTCAAAAAGGATGGTATTCGAGTTCCAGTTGATACCAGAGGTGGAGATAGACGATCTAAGGCTGTTGAAGAAAAGTTTGCTGCAGTAAAGACCTTTGTTAGTAAATTCAAAGTTGTTGAGTCACATTACTGCTGTGGTAAAAGCGAGCGGATGTATCTGAAAAGTGATTTGAATATTTAAAAAATGTGGAGAATGTAAAACCAAGAAGTAGAGAGCGATCATAAACTGAAACAGTCTTATTTCATAAATGTTTTCAACAGGAACTTCAACATTAGCTTTAAGGCTCCCTCTAGAGATGTATGTTCGAAGTGTTTGGAATTATCAGAGAAACTAAAAACAGGGAGGACTGGGACATCCCGCGCGAGTCCAGTCCATGGGACATTGCTCATTACGGCGACAATTTTATGATCTTTTGAAAGAAGAGCCGGATGGAATGATAACAATATCTTTTGATTGTCAAAAACATCTCGTTCTACCAAAAGTACCTGACCAGACAATTTATTATAGTAGAAAGCTTTATTGCTATAACCTTACGATATTGAAGGGGTATTCAGGTTCTAAAGTGTCAAGTTACAGAGAGTTTCAGTGTACACCTGGTGTGAAAACAACAGACCTAAATCTTCCAATGAATCTCCTTCTGCATTTTTCAGGGAGCTTCAAATTTCTAACATGCAAGGCATTGACACAAGGCTTATGGTGGACGTTTGTTCAGGGCCAAATAAGAATGTCACTTTGCTCACTATGTGTTCTAAATGGCTGTTCCATGCACCTGCAAATATGAAATTTATAGAAATTATATTTCCGTTCGTTGACCATTCATATCTGCCACCTGGTAGAGTGTTTGGGCGTATTGAACAGGAACTGAGGAAAAAATAAATCATTATTGACCCAAACGAGTACCATAGTATATTTCAAAAGCATGGTTCAGTGAAAGTACTGGGTAATGACTGGGAGGTCTTTGACTGGAAAGAAGAAGGGAGCAGAGTTGTGAAGGCAGTTTCATCATTGCATTTCAAGATATCTCAATGTAAAAGATTCTACCTGCGTCGTAGTGACAAAACTAGAAACCTTCCTGTGGGAGGAGATATGTTCTATCGTTTTAATAGTGGAATACAAAGGGCTATCACAAAGAAGCATAACACATTTGACGATGTCAATCAAAAACAATTGTCTATTGGAGTTAAAATAAAACATGAAAAAGTTGATGATGTGAACAAATTATTGTCAAAATGTTCTGGCAATGAGTGGAAATATTTGAATAAGTTACAGTGGTACAAACGTATGATAGAGAACAGCACTGGACATGAGGATTTGGAAGGACACGTGCCATGTGGTGGTGGTTTAGAAGATAATCCATTCATATGAGAATTTACAGGGGATTCAGATTAAGAATAATTGTTATTGAGTACGAAATTGCGTTATTTTCAGTGCTGTAAAAATATTATTCCAAATGTGTATGGTACCAAGTTTCTTTGCTGTATGTGTTGTTTCACATTTTATTATATTTTATTACTATTGTGTTGCCATAAGACTTTTGCAGTGATGTAAAAGTATTATTCCAAATGTGTATGGTACCAAGTTTCTTTGCTGTATGTGTTGTTTCACATTTTATTACATTTTAGGACTATTGTGTTGCCAAAAGACCTATATTCATGATAATTCTGCTAATTTTGAACATAAAACTTACAGGTTATCAGCTACTTAAACACGAAAAATAAAACTGAATTGCTTTTGCTGATTGCTACATTGAAAACATTTCCCATCATATTAGGTCAAATTTTCCAATCTAATTTTCAAGGATGGCCAAGTCCTCTTAGGTAAGATTCAAAATTGGCCAAGTCCCATAGTTAGTTTAAAACATGGTCAAGTCCAAATTTAAAATACATTTTTCAATTCATGTAATATATTTAGACAGCAAGCATTGTATGGTTATGAATTAGAAGCCTCTGCTTAGCAACATAAAGAATACGTTTTCATTTAAAAATGTTAGTACCAAACTCTAGAAGTATTAAGAATTGAATGAAATTAAGTAATTCATTAGATATACGAATACCAGACAGTGCAATAGGAGTTGAATCATGGCTAGAAAGTGATTTTATGGATGCGAAAATTTTCTCGCAGTACTGAATTGCTTATCGTAGAGAGAGGGTGCGAACGGTAGGAAGAGATGCATTCATACTGGTGAAAGAGAAATTTATAGGCTAAGGTACTAAAAAGTTAAGGATGAGAAATGTGTAATTCTATGTGTAAGCCTTATTTCTAAAAATAATAGGCAAGTTGATGTTTTACGGTTGTACAGACCTGAAAATGAGTGGGGTGACGCAGATGTGGAGTTATTTGATAAGACAAACAGCTATGTGGAGAACGACACAAAAATTAACGGTATTGTAGTGGGTGATCTCAATTCACCAAATGTTAACTGGGAAGGAAATGCGAATGGCAAAAACCTCGACCAACACAGGTATGGTGACTACCGGCAAGTTAATATGAGAAGTACAGCTGAATCGGAAAATGATGGAACTAACCGGAGGGAAAAATATTCTAGACATGCTGCTAATAAAACCAGATGAGCCCTTCAGAGAAACAGAAATTATAGCTGAATTAAGCGATCACGAAAATGTATTCTTGTCGTTTATAAAAGGAAACGCGATGGAAAGAAAGGTTGTAAAAGTAGAATTATTAGAGAATATCATACGGTTGATAAGAGAAGCTTAGAAGAGTTTCTGAAAAGTAATTTTGATCTGTGGAAAACGGTAAAAAAAAATAGACGTAGTGCCAAGTCCGAACTACTTATTTGATTACTGTTTGCATGGAGAATCCATACCAAATAGATAGGGAGTTGATTTTATAGCCCCATTATATAACAAAAAGGGCAACAGACATAAACCGTATAATTAGAGACCAGTCAGCTTGACATTTGTAGCTTGTAAACGTTGGGAAAGTTTCCTTTCAGATTATATGAGACATGTTTGTTGAATTACTCCCTGGATTGATAGAAGGTAGTTCGGATTTGAGAAAGGTTATTTCAGTGAGGCACAGCTTGTAGATTTCCAGCAAGATATAGCAGATACTTTAGATTCAGAAGGTCAAATGAATTGTATGACTACTGACCTATCCAATAATTTTGATAGGGTAGATGATGGTAGACTGTTGACGACAAAAAAGGATCTTCGACTAGACAAAAGAATGGTTAAATTAGAATTAGAAAGAATTAGAGCTGGTGGAGCATTACCTGATCCTGTAACGATTAAGAGGGGTTCATGCAATTCAGTATTATGGAACCTTTATGAATTCTTATGTACATAAATTATATGATTAAAGTACTGGAATAAAGTATTTTGCACATGATGTCATACTGTATATGGTAGTAAATAAGTTAGAGGATTGTTACTCGGCAATGCTGTGGGGTGGAGACCAAACAATGGTATAATGTCATTTTAAATTTACTTTAAAAATACTACCGCTCATTGCAATTAAATTGGTAGGAGGGCAGTAAGTGTAATTGTCACCGGTGAATTATTCATTACTAAGCAATTCTTGTATAAAATATAGGATAATTAAATCAATTAAGACGTGTAAACGGGATGAAGTGCCAGGTTGCAAGTTTCACAAGAAATGTCTTCTCAGGTTTAATTACTATGTTGGAATCAATGTAAGTATCTACTATAATATAAGGAAAGACCTTCACTGTAGTGACAACGTTAAGCAGGTTTAAAAAAAAGGTTTAAGATCCCTTGATATGCTTATGAGATTATTTAGGGACTGTAGTAAGGATGTAAAGGAGAGGGCGTGCAAGTCTCTTATAAGACCCCAAGTAGAGTATGGTTCCAGTGTATGGGAGCCACACTAGGACTACTTGATACGAGAACTGGAAAAAGTCTAACTGAAAGCAATACGATATTTTCTGGGCGATTTCCGACAAAGATATTGCAAACGTCGGGCTGGTAAGACTTCGGAGTACGGAGGTGAGCTTCTGGACTGAGCGGAATGTTCCGAGCTGTCAACGAAGGGATAATGACATTAGTATACGATTAAGTTTAAGTGGTATGAAATATCATAACATGAAGAGAAATTTGGAATTCAGGATGACATATTTCGACGAATGTTCATTTACAGGAAGAGTAAGTAGCCATTTGGAATAATTCTTGAAATGAAATTTTTGACACATCTCCAAGTTCTTTGACATCATTTAAGATAAGTATAGGTAAGCAACTAATAGGGTCACGCAACTGGAAAGTGAAGACGATGATATGAACCCCACAGTTCTACAAAATCAACAGAATCCTTTGTCTACTCAACATCCAGTACAACAACTTCTACGGTTCCTTTCCAATGGAGGACCCTGCTACCGGCCGAGTACACTACAGGACGGACCAACCCAGATCCTACGCGCCTCAAGCAACTAGCCCTCAGCCTCCAACAGCAACTCCTGGTGACTACTGCCGGCAGGGACAAACACGACATGGAAACCATACCCTGGGGTCTCAGCGCCTGGGACAATCTGGACCAGGCCCAACGCAACTACTTTGCCACCAGGGCCAACTTATTATACATCGCAGTGAGCAAGGGATGGCAGGCGGCAATACAACTAGATGCAGCAACTACAGAGACCTTAGCCTGGGCCCCAGAGGGATTCTCCTTCCAGCCCATGCAACGCCCACCTCGGTCTCTCCAGGACGAGGTCGCTGGGCACGAGGGGGCGCCGCCAAGTGACTCACGATGGAACGGCCTAGGGAGAGGGTCTTCCGACCGAAGGTCTGACATAACCGTGTTCATCAGAGGTGATGGTGTTGCTGGAATGAAGACTGATGGAGCCGTAGGAGGTTTCGGGAGACTGGCACTGTCGCGGACCAAAGTTTCCACAAAGCGGCTGAGCGGAGTGTCCTGATGTGGAACTGGTGCAGCAGTTGATACTGCGACCGAAGAGTAAGAGGAGGGTCTACGTGTTGTAGACTGAAATTCAGGTAGAGGTGGCATGACTGGGTCTTTAGGACCAGGTGGCAGGAGTGCGTAGTGTAGCAGTCTAAATAAGCTGGGAGCGTCGCTTTCTTCTTGGTAGTAGCCGTCAGCCTAGTGTTTCGAGATGGTGGAGTCGCCATTGTCGTCTTCGTCAGCAGAGTTCTACTGTCCTCCGTCCTGCGGGGCCGGGGTGCTGTCCCCGTAATCAGCAATGTCCCATGGACTGGAGTCGCGCGGAATGTCCCAGTCCTCCCTGATGATGGGTGGCTGTGGCGGATGCTGGTAGTAGTCAGAAGGCGTATCCTCACCGTGAGGGTCAAACATTGTCCAGAGTTCCCGAAGTGTTGAAACAACGTTATACTGTGGGCAGCCGACGACCGTCGTCTTGGGGCGTGTAGGACCGCTCTTCCCGACCGGTAGCTGCCCCTCTGACAAACTTGCTGCCACTGCCCTTCGACGACTGTGTGTCGGGCGGCACATTAATGTTGTTATGCCTGCGGGTTCTCTCGTCTCATCCAACTGACGCTCCTCTCTCGGGCACGCTGATTATAAAGGATTCAAACCATCGCATGTTGTTGTTGCCGCTCCTCTTCCGACACACGAACTGCTCCCGGCTGCCGTCCCCATGCGAGAGGGCAGCACGGGCGAAGCCGCATGCCGGAAGGGAGAGAGGCGGCAACTGACCCTGAAGCGTGTCAGTTGTCAGTACTTTACTTCCTTCCTCTTCCAATACAGTTTAAATACAGGTTAAGCACAGTATCAAGACTTAAACAACACATGGTAATATAAGAATAAATCCTCTTACTACTACACATACATAAATAGCAAATACTATGAACGTTGATAAGCCAGCGGATGCCCTGTCCGCCGTCGGCTTCTGCGTTGTTGATGCATTGAAGTTGGATACCTGCATGAAATGGACCTGGGTGGCGATGGAGGTGGAAGGCCAGTTATCCATCTCGTCACCGTAGAGGGTTCCGTCGTCGTCTCGGTCGGAAGATCCTCTCCCTGGGCCGTTCCACTGTGAGTCACTTGGCGGCGCACCCTCGTGACCTGCAGCCCCGTCCTCGAGGCTTGCTTCGAGAGATCGGGGTATTTGCTGCACGGACTGGAAGGATAACCCCTCTGGGGTCCAGGCTAAGGTCTCTGTAGTTGCTGCATCTAGTTGTATTGCCGCCTGCCATTCCTTGCTCACTGCGATGTATAATAAGTTGGCCCTGGTGGCAAAGTAGTTGCGTTGGGCCTGGTCCAGATTGTCCCAGGCGCTGAGACCCCAGAGTATGGTTTCAATGTCTTGTTTGCCCTGCCGGCAGTAGTCACCAGGAGTTGCTCCTGGATGCTGAGTGCTATTTGCTGGAGGCGCGTAGGATCTGGGTTGGTCCGTCCTGTAGTGTACTCGGCCGGTCGCAGGGTCCGCCATTGGAAAGGAACCGTAGAAGGTTGTTGTACTGGGTGTTCGGTAGACAAAGGATTCTGTTTATCTTTTAGAACCGTGGCGTTCATATCATCGTCTACACTTTTCAGTTGCGTGACACGCTGGGTAAGGGTTGCGTGTTTTTTTTTAAGGAGTTACCGGCAGATCACCTCGAGGGATTATAGATCTCTGCCTATTTTGAATGTAGAGTAAACTGTTCGACCGCTGGGAGCAAATTGGTGGCTATTCATGTTCACGCTACTAATAGACTATAAGACGAAGCGCTAAACTGAAACACTTTTGTATTGAACATCGGTATATACATAAGATTTTCCAGCGAGTACGAGACCATCGATGACAAATGCATTCTTGATATCGGTGTTTTTTTCGGACACGTCAATGATTTCATTGACATAATTACAAGTTGCTCCTGGTTTGCTATGAGCACAATGTGAGCTAAATCAGATTTGAAAATTGGCACATTAGCTGTTTTCTCGTAGCAAAGGTGCAATCATTTGGGTTTCTATGACTGTAAAATATGACACGGGGGATCGACTCACTTTCCTAACTACCGGAGGGGAAGAAATTCACAGCTTATTGTTAAAATTATGACACGGAGAAAATGACTTTTAAATTTCACAGACACCATTTCAAACTAGCAAATACAGGGAGAGCTACAAAGAGACAGTAACATTGCGCCGAATAGCTTCTTCTCGACAAAGCGACTCTCTGCAGCTGCAACACAACACAGACTGGAAAAGCTGACCAGGAAGACGTCCAGCTTTACAAGCGTGTTTGCCTTCTTTCACCTCCCCGCACGCATCGTATGCCTCAGTACTACCACAGTCCAGGTGACCTTGAATCACTGGCGAATCAGAATGCTACATTTTCTGTAATAATTTAAAAATACACAGCAATAAATTGCAATGCTTTTAATGACACTCTTGTAAATCTAGTGGCCAAGAGCTTTTGTCTGAATGCTTCTCGCTGTCAATCGGTTCAGCCGTTTTCTCATAATCACTGTAACAAATATTAACCAATTGTTTTAAATATATACATTCAAAAGTGGAAGATATTAGGTGGGTATTTTATTTTTTGTAACAAAGGACAGAAAGAAACATCATCTGTATCAATTAACAAACTTCCTCGATTTAATAAAATCTGGGAAAGAACCACGAAGCTGATAGGTGTATTCAGTGGTACGTCCCGGGATATAAGTAAGGGTACGGGTGTATTCTTCCCAAAGGCTGGTCCGAACCTCCGCGGAGGCGTGCCTGAGCCGGAGTATGCGAACGGTAGGGTGGCCAGTTCCTTTCCGTTCCTCCATTCCCTTACCCTCCACCAACAGCGCGTTGCAACCCATCCAAATCTTGACCACGCCCAATGTTACTTAACTTCGGAGATCTTACGGGATCCGGTGTTTCAACACGGGTACGGCCGTTGGCTCCCGGGATATAAACTCCTAGAAATTTTAGATTACAGTTTCGTTGTAGTTTGGCAAGTGGTTTGTGTGTGTAAATGCGGGACAAGTAACACTCGTCTGCTCTCTCTCGGAAATGAGACCGAACAATAACTTATGGCCTACTACCGATTCCAAAAATGTGCAAGTGCCACTCGGCGCATCTAACACGACACTGAGCTGTGATATTAGTGTACTACGGAATTCCTCAGCAAACATTTCTTTCGTACAAAGATTAAAGTCGCTGACGGTTTACCTTGTACGTAGTATTCAACTCCTGGAGTGAGATATCTAAACTGCGATTAATTCAATAACCAGTTATATAGCTGACTGATTATTTAACTATGCGCAATAATGAGTTGGGGAGGAAATATCACGTCATAAAAAGAAAATCGTCGAAAATCTTGGAAGTGTGCCGCACGGACATCAACATTTATATCTAAAATACAATGCATTTATAAGTGACCATAATATGTAATCATATCCAACTTTAAACTGTGTTTAACACACTGGAAAAATGATAATTCGTACATACACTGTATGGAAATAAAACATGTAAATGCTTGAAATCCCAGGCTATAGTCTATCATACATAACTTGACTCTTATTTGCTCATTCCGATTACAAAGAAATTCAAAAGAATCAGCCTGATAAGTTCGAAATATTTCGCTCACTGCATTGGCTTTGTGACACCTTATTTAAATTACTGTATGCATAATATAAGACAGTGCTGGAGACCTGGAGCTCTCTGAGGGCTAACCGACTCAAATATCTTCCGTAATCTTCCATACACCCGTTTACATGGTACTGTCAGTAATATCACAGCTCATATTTCTTTGCTCATTAATCCTAAGTCCCGTGGGGAACAACAGTAAATATTTCCTCAATGGCACCTGGTTTAGTGACTTGATAAGAAGGATGGTAGGGAAATATCTCAGTCTAATTATACAGTAGTACCCTACAAAGTACAGTAAGCAATCCCTACACGTAATGTGTCAAAATGTCGTCGATGTAGAATGGTACAATTTCTATTAAAGTCTCATTAATAAATACCGATTATTAGGTTACTGGAGCGAACAATCAATCAAGGTAATGAATGTATGTACTCGTTACTCATCGAGTGATATGTCATTGGTAATGGCATGGCCGTTCCACAAACGGAAGTCTTTGTTTGTTGTCTTTCAAGGTTTCTTATAACGATATTTAGATTTGAACTGGACCCACTTTGCCCCGTGAGATTAACTGGGGAATTGTAGGGTATGATAGGCAGCAAATCAGATAAACAACTAAAACAATACTTTTCAGGAAGTTGATGTAGGCCATCTGGCTGTGAAGTAGTCGTCTTGATTGGCTGTATTTGCCACTGTTCCGTTTACAGTTTTTGCTGTAGGCCGAGTAAACTCCACAGATTTATACAGTACTTCTCCGAAAGTGAAAATAACCTACATTATGCTCCATACTCTCATGCGGTTTGTGATGAAATGTCAAACATCCCTAGTGCTGACGCTACTTTTGTTCGCAGCATCCAGCACTACCTCACCATATTTCTATCCTTGAAAAGTCCGCCATCGTACCATCGACGTAAACTCTCTTCAGTCTCAGTCTATGAAGAAGATCGTGGACGGTATGTGCACAAATGACGGATAGTTATGATTTGGATATCTCTCTCTGTATCTGTTTACCGATTAATTTGTGCTTCTCGATGGCCAAAACGAGAAGAAGGTTCACGATGAACTCCAAACCTACAACAGCTATCTCATAGAAACCCGCCATTTTCATCCGGTTTAAGCTGTTATGAAATTGAAACTTTAATCGAAAACCTGTTTGCAAAAACCAGATAATGACCACTTTTTGTTAAAATGAGTTTTTAAGTGATATTTGTAGCCAAGGTTGCCATCTATTGGGTAACATTTCAATTTCTAGAAGTTTGTTCTTATATTTGACACTAGATGCCATGGAAAGTATAGGTTCTTCATTTTGAATGCAAGAAACAGATAATAAGCAGATCCTTTTCTTGCACTCGGTGTTGAGCAAGATGGCAGGGAGACAAGATGAGTTAATTATTGCTAATTCTAGTTCAAATATTGATACAGAGGAGGTAAGATTTTAACATGTTTTAGATTTAATTTAGTGAATTATTGTTAATAAATGCATTTGTAACCAAAAGTAGTAAGACATTCAATGAGACAATCCAGTGCACAAGGAGGGTTAGACAAGGTCGTGGACGCATGATAACCCAATAGGATGACCGATATCTGACCATCTGTGCGTTGCGGCGTCGTTCAGAAACTGCCAGAGAACTGCAACAAGACCACAGGAGGGTCACTGGAGTCACGGTGTCTAAGCAGACAGTAAGGAACAGGTTAAGAGAAGTGTCCTTACGACCCAGACGTCCTGTTGGTATACCCCTTTTTAACGCAGCAACATTGCGCAGCTCGCCTTCTGTTTGCCCGTACCTCGTCAACTGGCAACTTCGCCAATGGAGAGCTGTGTTGTTCCCAGACGAGTCCAAATTTCCCATGACACAGCGTGATGGACGTCAACGTGTATGGAGACGCCATGGTGAGCAGTACATGCCAAATATTGTCCAGGAAGGCGACCGATTCGGACAAGGTTCTGTGATGATGTGGGGTGGCATCAGTATTGATGGCCTTATGGAACTTGTCGTCCGTGGTAATCTTACCGCTGCGGGGTACATCGAGCAGATACTGCTACAGCATGTGCTGGTTGCTGCATACAGTGTTGGCCCAGAATTCGTACTCATGTACGACAATGCCTGGGCTCATGTAGCGCGCATCACCAGAGCTGTCTTGCGAGAACTGGACATTCAAGATATGGAATGGCCAGCAGTGTGTCCCGAACTTAATCTCATCGAGCATGTGTGGGATAAGCTTGACAGAAGCGTTCGTGGGCGTCCCGTACCATCCCAGACTCTCCAAGACCTCGAACATGCTCTCATTTAAGAAGGGGACCTGATACCGCAACGTGACCTCCGCCGACTTATACGGAGAATGCCACGTAGGTGCCAAGTTGTGATAAATGCTCGTGGAGGACATATACCATACTGAAGCTCTCCATCTGTGATAAAAGTCCACCCTGCAAGATTGTTAAAACTTTGTTTTCGCCCCTATTTGGACATTTCCGTTTGTGTTCTGAAAGTGAACGCGAATCCATCGATGTTCTTTTGTATACTTCAACGTTAAAGAATAAAGGTTTAATTGGTAATATACCTGGGTGTGAGGTATTGTTTTGTGGAGCATGGCATATTTTCAAGTACATGTTCCCCAAATTTGTTTGAACTGTGTATTATTTGAAAGCATGGTGTTTATTACAAGTTAACAGCAGTTATCACAATCTGAAATAAAGTCATACTATGTGTTGTCATCTCGTGGCGCCCTTAAGTTTTAGATAAATCCTGATGCTGAAATGTGCATCAACCGAAACGGATGTTCAGAATGAACCAACAACACTTAATCCGAAAGGATCTTACGTTACATCGTTCTGAAGGAACAAAACTCTGAAATGCAGAAAAACATCAACTCACTATGCGTTTAGAAGTAACGCCAAATACCGAAGTTAAATAAAAGCGATAAATCACTCGAAAAGTCTTCTTACTAAACCAACTTTCAGGTTATGAAACAGTTACGTCGTTAAATTAGTTAAATTACAAGTCCACAATGAAAAACAACAACATGAAATCTTTCCAATTCTACATAACGACCTAGTTACAATTACAAATCGGTCTAACTACACTTGTCCCCTTAAACTAAACTGCAAGTGATCGGTAGACTAACGTCTCACCTGAGTAATGTAAATAACGTCAAAATTACTGATGACACACTATGGTGGAAGAATTTTCCAGCTACTAAAGTTTATGCCAAAACGTGGCCTAAATAGCACCTTTTAATATCTTCCATACCTGCATCCACTACTGCAGACACTATCTTCATTCAGGTCGATCCATCAATATGCCTAACCTCTGACTTGGCTATATAGAAACGGCGTGCTGATCCTACCATTGAGCCAACGCTACAGTGTCTACACACCTCTAACAATAATCATGTAAATAATCATATACATGTGGCATCTTGAACCTATCGTTGAGCCAACATGAAAGTGTATACACATCACTATCGGTAATCATGTATATGCGGCATCCCGAACCTATAGTTGAGCCAACACCATGGTATCTCCACATCACTGTTACTGTCGGGCGAAATCGAAAATTTAAAACAATGTCCAGATATTTAAATCTAATTCTCATTGAAATTCAAACACATGAAGTAAAATCACTACAGAAATGAACTCTAATCTGGAATACTGCTAACTATGTCCATTTCCTACGACAAAGTATGAAATCGAAACTAAATAATGGGTTTGAATAGTTAAATTTATCCCTCATTAAAATGAAAACACCTACAGTGAAGTTCGCTAAATAAAAGTAAACTCAAATCAAGTCATATATTACGTAATATTACTGAAAACAATAACCACAACCACCACGATATTCGCGACATAGCTTAGAGTGTGATGCTCCAAATAATCTGCAATGTCAACACTCCAAACATGTGTCATTGTAAACTCTCCAGCGAAGTTAACTCCAATCAGCATACCCAGGGTAAATACTCAATCCGATAAACTCATTCTCTCACCCGCAATGTTTCCGATACGCGATGTTTTTCGCCTCGCAAAGATACAGAATAATATTCAGTTTCTAGTATTATCTCGACTGTGTGAATTTTGTTCGTGAGTTCGCTTATCAAAATTCACTTCGCTGATATCAAGTGGAATCGTCAACTTGACTTAAATTACGTCATTTACAGTCTCACGTAAAATAATAATCATGGGTGAATCTCACTTGTACACTTAAAAATGCGTTACAAAGCACTCACTTGGATCTGGCAATCCTTATATTTTTCAATCGCTCTAAGATAATTCAGGATCGCTACAGGATATCGCTCGTCTTATACAGCCTCTCTCAGAAATATTACACTTCAATATTTACACCCTGTCACAAAAAATCCTCTCTATCAAACTGCACGGCCTTTTCTCTTTGGCATCCTGCTTAGGACTTCCCACTCATAACCTACAGGGCTTACTCTGCCTCTAACGTTCTTCCTAATTATTCTCATAAATATTTCATTCCTCATTTTGATACATTTCTTCTTGCTTGATGGAATTTTAAGTACGTACAAGTTATCCCATAAACAAACAACTTCATAACGGTCTCTAAGTAGCTTCTGTACATTTTCCCAGTCATCAGGAGCAAAATGGCATGCCGTGATTCTATCTTTTCAAAACACGATATCACAAAATTCAATTTCCAAATGCCAAAATTATCTCATTTCACTGGATTTCGGTACGAAACTGTAAACCTTGCTCACACTGCTGCTGAATGCATTATTATTATCTGAATTTACTCCTAACTCGAATATTATTATTGTTGTTATTATTTGACTTTATCACACTTATAATTGTTATATTTACTATATCATTTTTTCAGCTGGTACAGGCGTGAACAACTGATTTTCATTGTAATATTTAATTTCATATTTTAAGAAAATTAACATAGTTTTACGCCTCGCGGTGACATAAATGACCAACAATCGCATCTACAGTGTTTCCTGGAACTTTCTGCCGACATGAAACAAAACAATCATCGCAACACACTTAATTATACACAATGCCACATACACAACGTGGTGACAGGTTTTACTAACTAATTTAAAAAGACAAGCATTTACATTTCTAACTACAAAGGCATAATATTGGAATTAGACACACCTGTAATTGTGCTGATAGATGTGGGGTCATTCTGGTTGCAATTAGCAAGCCAGCAACCTCCGACCTAGTGCCTAATAATTGTAGATGGCATTCTTCACTTAAATACTTACTTTTCAATTACACTAACTCTGCACTTGTCTTCATGCAACAAAAATAAATATTGATAAGCCTGAACTAACATAATAACAGATTTTATTGTGCACATAACACAAAATGGACCACACCGCTCCATTCTCGACCAGTCAATTGATGGAAATCGTAGAAAGCTTCTACCCTTTTGCCAGATGTTTACCAAATTTGAGTGACCGAGGGACAATGATGCTATCTCTCACAAGAAACCAACTGTTCTCCCTTAAAGATTGTCAAAGGAACCGTGTTAATTATAATATTTTAAAAGAGCTACCCGGGACTTCGCTGTCTCTATCGCACAAGTTCATAAATCCTACAAATAGCCGCTATGATATTCCCACCTACCAGGATGAATGTCATAAATAAAATGTTTTAATATCAAAGTTGTCTCTATTCCTCATTAATACTTTATAAATTTCCTATCTCCCATATCAACTGGTTTTTGAGATTTCTGAGTCTATCTCCTTACACTTTAAGGTTTTGAAAGTTCTTTTCTTGGTGTCGTCTGTCGTAGGTTCACCCTTTCGGACCGATGAATGCTGACTGCTTCTCTAGCTCTCAGATTTGGTATTTATACGCAATCTAGGGATGCGGTGCAACACCCCCCCTCCAGTTATTGTGCAATCCTTCTATCTTCTATTAGATAGACCGATTTTTCTGAAACTCACGCCAGAGTTTCCGCCTATTTTCCAGATGACAATAGTGTTGTTAGTTGATTTCTCCTGCTTCTTTCACGGGCGTAATTAATTAATTACGTGGGTGAATTTACCGTGTATTCTGACTGGATGACCTTGCCTCATGTCATTTCCACTCTGCCGATATACAGGTGAACTTCTCTCCGAGCATAATTGAATAAATTTTTCCCTGTGAAGTGAGATTCGTCAAATGATTCTAAAATTCTTAACTAATTACTTCCTCGCTAATGATAGTGCCGAAATCTCTCCTAATAGGAGTTATTAGCTAACATTTTATTATTAAGTTCCGGAGGTCTTCCGAAATATTCCGTTATTGCCCGATGTTTTGGATCACCTCCTGCTGTGATTAACACACAAGGAACATGAGGCTAGCTATTTACAAAGATGGATGCACGCTTTCCCCTGCCGTGTGGAGGTTCTTTCTGCAATGTAGAATTGTGGGCTCAATATTGATCAGGGCGGCCCTCGAAACCATATTTGGCGATGAGCGAGAGCTTTAACAAATAAATATTTAAGAAATGTGAGAAAAATTACAAAAGTAATATTTCATAGCTCGTTTAAAAATATAGACTATTAATTTTTACACTCTTTATTCATCCAAGTCAGAAGTAATTCATTCCGTTTTTAAGTAATTATCTGGTCTGGATAGATTATTTTTGATTTTTAAAATGTGAAATGAAAACTTCGGCGGAAAATGGCTATGGGATCAATTCCAAATCTTGAACTGCTTGCCAGCCTCACTGTGGATATCATTTTATGCAACGTAGCATGCAGTGAATGAAAAAATATACTTTAATTTCCATTGGTGTAAGAGGCGGTATCAATTCTTCTTTCTTCTCTCGTTGACAGTACTGGCTGGTACACAGTGCTGCACTCTCGAAGAAATGTTCACGGATGTACTCCTGGAAGTACACTGCTGGGATTATAGGCCCTTACAACTGTATATCATTGTTCCACTCACACTACTTCCACTACATTGTCCTCCTTTGAGTTTTGTTTTAACCACATTATAAATTTCAGTTTGTTTCCAAGTCATTTTTTACTTCTTTTCATTAGTCAAATATTAATTCAGAAACTGTCATTTTTTTGGTTCTTTCCTTCCTAATTCTATTGTTCTTGGTATAATAGCGTTCATTTTTAATTTCACACTTTTGTGCAATTATAAAATAGTGTTTTAAGCAATTAAAATGATTAAACCTTCATTTCAATTGAATTATGCATGTTATTCCATACTGGTACTTCTTTTTTGCGGAATTGTATAAAAGTTGGCCTGTTATTAAAGTGCGGCCCGCGATCATGCCTAAGGTTTCCAGTGTGGCCTTCGAGCCGTTACTAATTGGAAACCCCTGATGTAGATCGTGCTTCTTCACAGTAGCTCTAGGCGATTTCTTTGAAGAGTGGGCAGCTGTAACTTTGGTAGTTGTGGAGTACTGGAACTGGTACGAGTCAGGAACATTTTATGAGTACAGTTAGACTTATTAATTATGGGATTGGTGAAAATATACGATATTCTAAATGAGATAGTGTTTCACTATTGGTCAAGAATGACTTTGGATTATCCTGAAAAGATCCATATAAACAACGGGTGGTTCTTCTCCATTATGGCACATTAATCCTCTAATGAGAGGTTCCTTCATGCGTACTCACTAAAATCAATATTTGAAATAATAATAATAATAATAATAATAATAATAATAATAATAATAATAATAATAATAATAATAATAATAATAATAACAATAATAATAGTAATAATAATAACACCTTGTAATAATACTCAACATGGCTTAGCTGTGTTGATACTGCTACACGGCTGAAAGCCACGGGAAACTACAGCCGTAACTAACTCCCGAGGACATGCAGCTCTTTCTGTGTGAATGATGTACTGATGATGGCTTGCTCCCGGGTAAAATATTCCGGAGGTAAACTAGTCCCCCATTCGGATCTCCGGGTAGGGACTACACGAGAGGGGGCGATCATCAGCAAGATGGATACTGACATTCTGCGAGTCGGGGCGTGGAATGTTAGAAGTTTGAATCGTTGTGGTAGATTAGAGAATCTAAAAAGGGAGATGGATAGACTAAAGTTAGATGTAGTTGGTATAAGAGAAGTACGTTGCCAGGAAGAACAGTATTTCTGGTCAGGCGACTACCGAATTATCAACACAAAATCAAACAGAGGAAATGCAGGAGTTGGTTTAATAATGAATAAGAAAATAGGGAAGTGGGTAAGCTACTATGACCAGCATAGTGAAAGAATTATTGTCGTTAAGATAGACCCCAAACCAATGCCCACCACAGTAGTGCAGGTCTCTATGTCTACTAGCTCAGCAGATCATGAGGAAATCGAAAGAACATATATGAAGAGATATAAGATGTAATATGTAAAAGGTGACGAGAATCTAATTGTGATGGGAGACTGGAATGCAGTGGTAGGCCAAGGAAGAGAAGGTAATACAGTAGGAGAATTTGGATTGGGACAAAGGAACGAAAGAGGAAGTCGGCTGGTTGAATTCTGCACTGATCATAATTTAGTCCTGGCCAATACTTTGTTCAAACACCACAAACGACAGCTTTATACGTGAACGAGGCCTGGAGACACTGCAAGGTATCAAACAGACTTCATTATGATTAGGCAGAGATTCAGAAACTAGGTGTTGGATTGTAAAACTTTCCCAGGAGCAGACGTAGACTCTGACCACAATTTGTTGGTCATGAAATGCCATCTGAAGCTGAAGGAATTGAAGGAAAGAATGGAAAAAGATGGGATATAGACAAGTTGAAAGGAAAGAGTGTGAGGGATTGTTTCAAGGAACATGTTGCAAAAGTACTAAATGAAAAGTCTGAAGGAAACACAATAGAGGAAGAGTGGATAGTCATGAAAAATGAAGTCAGAAGGGCTGCTGAAGAAATGTTAGGAAGGAAGAAAAATCAACTAAGAATCAGTGGATAACTCAGGTGATACTAGACCTGATTGAGGAACGACGAAACTACAAGAATGCTAGAAATCAAGAGGGCAGAAAAGAATACAAGCGATTAAAGAATGAAGTGGATGGAAACTACAAGGTAGCTAAGGAAGCGTGGCTGAAGGAGAAGTGCAAGGATGTCGAAGGTTGTATGGTCCTAGGAAAGGTAGATGCTGCATACAGGAAAATCAAGGAAGCCTTTGGAGAAAGGAAATCTAGGTGCATGAATATTAACAACTCAGACGGAAAGCCTCTTCTAGGGAAAGAAGACAAAGCAGAAAGATGGCAGGAACATATGCAACAGTTGTATCAAGGTGAAAATGTAGATAATTCGGTTCTGGAACAAGAAGAGGCTGTTGATGCTGATGAAATGGGAGACCCAATTTTGAGGTCAGAGTTTGACAGAGCTGTGAGCGACCTAAATAGAAACAAGGCACCTGGAATTCATGGCATTACCTCTGAATTACTGACTGCCTTAGGAGAAACCAGCTTGGCAAGGTTATTCCATTTATTGTGTAAGATGTATGAGACAGGAGGAGTCCCATCCGATTTTCGGCAGAATGTTGTTACACCTATTCCCAAGAAAGCCGGTGCTAACAGGTGTGAAAACTATCGCACCATTAGTTTAGTATCTCATGCCTGCAAAATTTTAACACGTATTATTTACAGAAGAATGGAAAAACAAGTTGAAGCTTAGTGGGGAGAAGATCAGTTTGGCTTCAGAAGAAATGTAGGAACACGTGAAGCAATCCTGACTTTACGTCTGATCTTAGAGGATCGAATGAAGAAGGACAAGCCCGCGTACAATGGCATTCATAAATCTAGAAAAGGCATTCGATAATGTCGATTGGACCAAGCTATTTAAGATTCTGAAGATGATAGGGCGCAGATACCGAGAACGAAGAATTATCTACAATCTGTATAAAAATCAGTCTGCAGTGATAAGAATCGAGGGCTTTGAAAAAGAAGCAGCAATCCAGAAAAGAGTGAGGCAAGACTGCAGTTTGTCCCCCTTCTTTTTCAACGTTTGCATAGAACAGGCAGTAAAGGAAATCAAAGAGAAATTTGGAAAGGGAATCACAATTCAAGGAGAGGAAATCAAAACCTTGAGATTTGCCGATGATATTGTTGTTTTATCTGAGACTGCAGAAGATCTCGAGAAGCTGCTAAATGGTATGGATGAAGTCTTGGGTAAGGAGTACAAGATGGAAATATATAAGTCCAAAACAAAAGTAATGGAGTGCAGTCGAACGAAGTCAGGTGATGCAGGAAATATTTAATTAGGAGATGAAGTCTTAAAGGAAGTAGAAGAATATTGTTACTTGGGTAGTAAAATAACTAACTATGGCATAAGTAAGGAGGACATAAAATGCAGATTAGCACACGGAAGGAAGAGCTTTCATAAGAAAAGAAATTTGCTCACATCAAACATTGATATAGGAATTAGAAAGATGTTTTTGAAGACTTTCGTTTGGAGCGTGGCATTGTATGGAAGTGAAACATGGACGATAACTAGCTCAGAAAGAAAGAGAATAGAAGCTTTTGAAATGCGGTGTTACAGAAGAAGGCTGAAGGTGAGATGGATAGATCAAATCACAAATGAAGAGGTACTGAATCGAATTGGCGAGAGGAGATCGATTTGGCTAAATTTGACGAGAAGAAGGGATAGAATGATAGGACACATCTTAAGACACCCAGGACTTGTTCAGTTGGTTTTTGAATGAAGTGTAGGTGGTAAGAACGGTTAGGGGTAGACCAAGGTATGAATATGACAAGCAGATTAGAGCAGATTTAGGATGTAGTAGTTACGCAGAAATGAATAGGTTAGCACAGGATTAGGGTGGCATGGAGCGCTGCATCAAACCAGTCTATGGACTGATGACTCAAACAACATCAATGACAATAATAATAATAATAATTGTTACCGTGTTTTCGTGGAGCAGAAAGAGGTGAAGGAATGTGCTGGGTAGAATGGATCTATCTACTATATCAAAGACTAACTTAAAACTTTAAAAATGAAGGTTATATTTCTTTTCATATTGCAAACTCAACGATGGAATGAATAGGGAATTTAACTGATTTGGGCTTCAACCCCCTAATTTCCAACTTTACAATATCGCTAATTAGCTTTTACATAGACCAGGAGAATTCTCCCAAAACAAGAGCACCTTGCTCGAAATGTTACAAATACGGCCTTCCAAGGGCACCTTCAATATTACAGCAATCTCAGAAAATAGCTTACATGCTCTCCAACATTAACCAAGGAGACTGCGCTCCCAATTTCTTACAAAAGTCTTACAAATATCTGGCATCTCTAGGCCCAACTTGCGATTTTACAATTTAGCACACAGGGGTAACTAGTACCCAAGATACTGGGCCTTCGTGGAAAAGAAAAACAGGTTTAATTACTGGGCCGAACACAAAATGAATGGAGGCCTACACTTGCGCTCCTAGAAAATTAAATATAAAACCTGATTGGGCTCTCGGCTCGATGATGCAGAGGCTAATCCCAATCTACTGAGGTGACTAGAATGAAGGTTAAATAAACACTTTACAGGAAAAGGAAACAGTTACAAAATCGCAGTCACCTCAAACTAAGTTGAAGGGGAACTCGAGAGGGTAACGGACTCTCTATCCCCGATTTACAGTTTAAGACTTTATGAAATTTTACATTAGCCTAAAGGAAATTTACATTTTAGAAAACAGGTGGTTACATAGTTAGAAATTCGTACCTTCCCCTCGTGTAAGCCTGCGGAGGTAGCTGGTGGCCATTACCTTGGCTGATGAGCTGCCTGGCGAAGAACGAGGCGTCCCGCCTCCTGTCTTAACGCACACACTCTCAGAAATTCGGCGATCAAAAGACAAGGTAACCAGAAAAACCTCAGCTTATATACCCGAGAGGACGTTTCGAGAGGGTTCTGGACTAAATCCGGACCCATCTTCTCATTTTTTATTGGGTAAACCAAAAGCCTACAAGAAGTCAGTGATTGGCTGAAAAATATTTACAGAAAATTAGTGATTGGCCAGATTGAAAAGCTGGTGGAATGAGAAAGAAGTGGTGCAAACATTGAAAGAATAAAATAAATGAAAGTTAATTTAGTTGAAAAAACATAATGACACAACGCTTCTTTAAATCATTAATTCTTTTACCTTGCACCAGAGTGCATTACCTCAGTTTTGTAACGACATCTATGGAAAAATGGTTCAATCTTCTTGACGTATACCACAACAAAACCAATAAATACCGTAAGTTTACGCAACTTCACAATAACACAATTACTCCATAATTCAATGGTGACATCTTCTGGTCAATGTCCCAACTTCATGCCGTAGCTGTTTCAAGATTTGTATGAGAGATAGCGTTCTTTCTTTAAGGCACTTCTTTTAAATATGCGGAGTTGAGGTGTATCACCCGGTACAACAACAACAACAATAATAATAGTAATAATAATAATAATAATAATAATAATAACCTTACCCAGAGAGTTAGTTTGCATGGGGGTTTAGCTCCGAACTGAGTCAGAGCTAAGCACAACCCTGCGTGAGACATGGAGTGGGTGCACCTCAACTCCGACAGGGCGCGTCCTAGTGGCTGATAGGGGAAGTTCCTGTAGATATGAAGGACGGGTTTGAATAAGGATTAGCCAAATAAGCACTCGCGGATCACCTGAGGTAAAGAGAAAAATGGCCGACGGTCTCAAAGACAGTAGAGGGTATATCGCAATGGCAGAGACGGTGGAAGTACCAATGCAAAAACCACTTCGCGTCTGACTTGTAGCAAGCGGCAAATTGGTCAGCGTCTGTTCACCAGAGGTGCAGACGTAAACATGCTCCGGGAACTAACAATCCCTGGTTCTACACCACTAGCGAAAGCTAGAAGATTGATTACAAGCAATCATGACTCGTATAAGTAAAGGCAACATTACTTCAGGTGGACGATCCAACCACGCTAAAGTGGCAATCAAGCATTCCGATTCTGGGGAGCTTGTACTTCTACGAGAGAGCAAGTCGGAGTGCTCTGGTAAATTTCCACTTTCATTGGCACTTTCAACATTCAGACACTGATTCAAACAGAAAAACTATACGATCTCACAAAAGAACTTACGAAGCAGAAAATTCAAATTCTGGCCCTGCAAGAAACACGTTTCAGAGATTCACAAACGATAGACTACAATAATTACAGAATCTAAAAAAATGGAACAAACAAGAAAATTGGCAAAGGAGCAGCGCTATTTGGCATAGCCTTCGTTGTAGACAAAACTGTTTTAGAATCCGTAAAACAGGTGAAACCCATCGACAATAGACTTATGACATTAAGAATCAAACACACCAACAAAATGTACACCTTTATTAACGTCCATGCACCAGAAAATGATGACAATAAACAAGAGCCCATAAAAACGGAAAGATACTGGGAAGAACTTGAAACAGAGATGGTCAAAATCCCAAAAGATGACGGGAAAAATTTACTCGGTGACTTAAATGTACAAATTGGCAAGGAACGCAAATACAAGAAGACAGTGGGAGACTATCCGGCACACAGGTTCACCAATAAGAATGGCCCACGTCTCATTGGGTTGTGCTAACAAAACAACTTGAAAATTATGACAACTTCACTTCAGATAAATCCCCAAAAACAAAAGATTTGGTGATCACCCATCCACCATTTAGGAGAAATTTAGATTAATCATGTGACAATATAGTACGTTTATCAAAAGGAAATATACTAACATCGATTCGGATCATTACTTCACCAGGACCAAAATTAAATTCACACCAAAAGGAAAAATCAAAAGGAAAACGCCAGTGATTCCAAAATTTGATCCACAATAAATCAAAGACTCCGAAATAACAGAAGAATGGGAAGAACAACCTGCAGAGAATTGGGAGAAATTTCATATCAGATCATCAAAGCGGCCATTCACAAGAAATCAAACCACCTTTGGTGGAATCAAGAATGTGAGAGTGCACTAGAAGATAGGAGAAAGGCATTTCAAAACTACAAGTGTAATAAATCAGAAGAAGCACAGAAGAAATTTTTTGAAGTTCTAAAAGATGCATCTATGATTCTAAGGCATAATAAGCCATTTGAAGAAGATTTCAAAAATTACAACACACACGATTTTTACAAGACCTTCGCGAACCAATTTGAAGGGTTTTCTCCACAGAACCTTTGCTTTCGGAAACAAGAGGATAAACTGGCCTTAACAAATAAAGGTAATTGCCAAGAACTAGCCACTTAATTTCCACAGCTTTTAAATTGTCCAGAACCCACAAAGAGATTTCCGAAAATACAGCCAGAATTTACACTAAAAAATTCGTCACCACCAACACAAAAAGAAATTTATTCACACATCCAGAAACTTAAAAACAACAAAGCATCAGCGGAGGACGGAATAGTAGCTGAACGTTTGAAAAATTTAGGCCAAAATTCACACAAAGAAATTACACAAGTAATTTAAAACATTTGGAAAACTGAAAAGCTCCCGTATGATTGGAAGATTGCTCTAATACATCCACTACATAGAAAAGGTGACGAATCAGATGTAAATAATTATCTCTCTTGTACCTGTCAACTGCAAAATTTTATCAGCATGTACCTTGAAAAGAACACAAACAGTTAGAACCCACATCAGCTTAATATCAAGCAAAATTCAGTCCAAACAGCCCGAACGATTTTTTACCTTTAAACCATACCGCACTCAAAATGCGAGCTCTCAGAAAAACCTCTCGTATGCATGTTTATAGGTTTCAAAAAGGCTTGCGATTCGATCGACAGGCCCTCACTGTTCCAAATTACAGAAAAAGGGTCTAGATTAGAAAACTCGAGAACTTATAAAACAAAACACCGACTGATCTGAAATCTAAGGTGAAATTTATGGGGGAAATCTCAGAACCCTTCGACATTCAAACAGGCGTGAGACAAGGTAATGGACTCTCTCCTATTTTGTTAAGCGTCGTCCTAGATACGGTTATGGAAGAGTGGGAGAAGGAACTCAATAAATGTGAGTTTTAGAAGCCAATCTGACTGGGCTTTTCCAAAGATAACCTCTACATACCATACCTCGCTTTTGCAGATGATCTGGCGATACTAATAGAGGATGAGGAGAATGCCGTAAACAGCTCGAGATACTTACAGAAAGTGCAGAAAAGGTGGGACTACAGGTATCATTCGAGAAAACTAAATTCTTTTGTTCAAAGACAGATATCCAGATCCTGCGAACAAAATATGGTACAGTTGACAGAGTCTCTTACTTTAAGTACCTCGGAGAATTTATCGAACCGACAGGCCTTGAAAAGATCTGACCACAAACTCGTCTCCTAAAAATTAAAATAGCATTAGGGTTAGTCCAAAACATATTCGAGAGAAAATCCATGTCAAGACGTACAAAAAATCGGTATTGCAATACAGTCATAAAACCAACAGTCCTTTGCGTAAGGGAAACATTGGTACGCAACAGAAAGCAAGAACTTGAAGAAGTAAAAGCAGATGAGGGGAAGATCATTAGGAAAATCTTAGGAGCAAAGTACACCCAAGAAGGTTACAGGTTACAATCAATCAAAACTGCAGAAAAGTTCTCAAACGTCGAAATAACATTAGGAAAAGACGAATGAAATTCTTCAGCCATCTGTCTATTACCAGAAAATCGATTGACAAAAAGGATAATAGATTATGTAACCTAACCTCGCTTAAGAACTCAACAGCTTAACGAACTTCGAAAGGGCCTCAAAACACAAGCATAAGTTCAACCGACATGCTAGAAAGAGACATATTTATACACAAATTTAACAAATGAAAAGTTACATCAGAGCAACCACAACAGAACAGTACAGACCGAAGTGCTCGGTAGAACGTAAACAAGTCTTCTCGGAAAGAATGAAAACCTATTGAAAAAACAAGAACAACCCACAGAAGAAATGATTTGAGTTATTTGCTACGTCTTCCCATATTGGGAGAATTCGCTGCTAATAATAATAATAATAATAATAATAATAATAATAATAATAATAATAATAATAATAAGTACACACCACATGCAAATATAGACTATAAGTGCAGACATGACCAAATTCCAAAAAAATATTCATCAGAAATTGGCCCGAAAAAATAACCTCATCCATTGTACTACAGCATAGGCTACTGGAAATACAAACCACAGTCAGTCTTATAAAGTGAAAATTACAAACTTTACCGGGATACAGGTACCACCACTGATAAAGCTATTACCTGCATAGACCAGATATAACTTTTGTAGATAAAAACAAGAAAATCTGTTTTATAATTGACATAGACTGCCCTAATCCCCACAACCTCCAATCAACACATACAGAGAAGATATCCCAGTGCACAGCTCTGTCCACAGACAAAAAGAAAACGTATAGAAACTAGACCATGTTATCATGATTCCAGTAGTGATTGGATGTAATTGTCTTATACAAAAGACACTACACAGGAGCATTGAAGAACTTAATTTCCACCCTCCCACTTACAGAAAATTATAAAAAGCAGCAATCCTGGCCATTTGTCAAATAGTAAGGAAGTTTCTTGGCGTGAACCGTCCACCATATAGAGAGGACTAATGATAATCACTTACTAATAACTTTGACTATTTCAATATCCTATAAATGTCTGTTAAATTTATTTACCGACATTGTAAGTATATACCAGTATGTATGTACTAAGTACTACATCTTCAATGCGCAAGGTACTGATGAATCACATAAGCCCAATTGTAAAATTGTGAATTATATAATAATAATATTAATAATAATAATAATAATAATAATAATAATAATAATAATAATAATAATAATAATAATATTAAGAAGAAAAAGAAAAAGGAGAAAAGTTCATCATAACTATTACTGGTCTTAATACCACTATACGCTATTTGTAATTGCGCTTCCACGGAATAGTAAAGTATAGTTCAGTGTAAATGAATTGTAGAAAAATAACCTAAATAGTTATACGCAAAATATTCGAACATTAGTAGAATCACATGCAAAACACCACCCTTAGCAATATCACACACAAATTGGGAAATTCGTATTTTGAGGCAATACGTATTTCTATGCTTTGAAACAAGTATAAAATCTAAGAGTCAAAGTTGATTCGCAAACAAGCTGAGGACAAAGCCTGTAATGCAGAATACTATTACAGATGGGATAGGGGTAGGAACCGGGAAGAGTGGGAGACAAGGAATAGGTGGATTATGATTAAGCTCATTTGAATCAGTTCTTCAGTTTTGCCTGGCAATGGGCGGGGAATCAAGTACGTGAGGGCATAGAAATGAGCCTTGATGACCTGGAAATATTATGCCCCAGCGTTCTGTTCCTGGGAATATATGCAGCCAGCACACGCGGGAAATTACATAATTCACAGAAAGGAGTCCGCATGCTAAATCGAAATGGAGCTAAGACAAGGATTGGTTCCTGCCTTCTCCTCGTACTACAGCGTTTTATAATGACACCGCGCTGTCACTGAAGTATTGGACACCAAAGACCATTTTACAAATCATTGTATTAATATGTCTCATTTTTTAAATTGATTTCTTCATTCTGAAACATCCGCAAGTATTCTATGGAACAAATTTAAGTCCAAGAACAGAGGAGTTTGATATATCTTAAATTAAAGCATAACTAATTGGGTAGTTTTAGCCCAACATATAGAAAGTCACTCATTTAGGTGTAAAAACGCAACTCTAACAACCTGTCCGGAAACCAAAGCAAAAATTAAAACCATTCTATTTCGGTCTTGATTATTCCTGTGAGCCATGTCCGTCTCATAATCTGTGTTATCGGTTGTATACCAACTGGAGTTCGTTCATGAAGAATTTATTTTTCTTCTTCTTCTTCCCCTTCTTGATATTATCGCTTGTTTTCAGGTTCCTTAAAATTGAAATGACTACTTGGAGATACAATATGCTTTACTACCGACTAAATTAACTCATCCACTCTTCTTCTTCCTGGCTTTCTTCTCTAACTTTTGGGGTCGGCACTTTGTGCGGATTTGGCCGATGCCCTACCTGACGCTAGCCCTATCTGGAGGGATATAATCAGTATTGTGTGTTTCTGTTCTGGTTGATAGTGTTGTCTGTTGAGCGTAGATGATTTGTATTAATATGAACACGAATATCCAGTCCTTGAGTCAGAGGAATTAACCATTCACATTTAAAAGCCCCGACCCGCCCGCCAATCGGGCACATGGCTCTATGAAAAGAGGCCACTATTCTGACCATTCAGCCAAGGAATCAGACAAATGTATTAGCGAACTATATAGAGTTATTTCCAACCCCACTCCAGTTCGAGTCTTCATCCACACTAACTTAGCTGAGTAAAAAGCAAAGCAAAGTCATCTCCGTACAGGCCATGAAGGCCCTTGGAGGGGTGGAAGGTATTATTTTTGCTAGGGGCTTTACGTCGCACCGACACAGATAGGTCTTATGGCGACGATGGGATAGGAAAGGCCTAGGAGTTGGAAGGAAGCGGCCGTGGCCTTAATTAAGGTACAGCCCCAGCATTTGCCTGGTGTGAAAATGGGAAACTACGGAAAACCATCTTCAGGGCTGCCGATAGTGGGATTCGAACCTACTATCTCCCGGATGCAAGCTCACAGCCGCGCGCCTCTACGCACACGGCCAACTCGCCCGGTGGGTGGAAGGTAAAGGCTTCCACTATCCGTAACCTCGGCACTTGATGGGATAGAGTGGTTAGTTTTACGCCTGACTTAGCTGAGTACCTACATATAATACTCCGACGTGCCGAAATCCTGCTCTTCAAGAGGGCCTCTCAATAGAGCAGTGACGTCTTCAGTGCAGTTTACTCCAAAACACTGATAAGCCAAAGAACTCGACCCACACGCGACGTGAGGTAGAATTCACAGCAGATCATCTCACTCCTCATTTACGCACTCTCAGAGGACTCGTTACTGACTTGTGACTGTCTCCTGACTGTCTCAAGACTCACCCGTTGTCACCCTCCAGATTACAGTGATGATCGATAAATGATAGAGCAGTTTCCATTTTCATATCTTTCCAGTGACATTTCCATTGCTCCATTGCTGGCCGTTTCCAGCGTCAACTTTGAAAGAGTGTGGGATACTTCCTTACCACGTGCCCCAGCAATACACCAGGCTGTTATTTCGCTCTTTGTTGGTTCCATTCACTTTGTCACCGCTTCACCCTCAATGTAAGTTGGTCGCTGTATAATATTTTGGAGAATATAACATTTAAATTCGTGTGCCGCTGTATTGACTACCTAGTTATTTATAGTGACTATTTTGAAGATTATGCAATACACTTGAAGCCATTTTTGAAAAGACTTAGGAGAGCGGGATTAATGGTTTAGTTATCCATGATAAATTTTGCACTTCTTAAAACGTCCATTTAAATGGAGCAGTTATTGGTCACTGTCGGACAGTTGTAATTCAAGAATTCCCACCACCTAAAAATATTAAGGGTTCTGCTCGGTTTATCGGAATGAAAAATTTCTATAAAAATGTATCCCTAAATACGCCGAGGGAGCTGCGCCATTAAATTCACTGAGAACGAATAATATCAATTTTCACTGGGATTTGCCTCAACAAGAAAAATGTCAAGGTTTTTAAACTCGCTTTATATAATGGTCCGGTTTAGCTATGCCGGATTTTAATAACAAATTCATCCTTGAAACTGATGCCTCACATAATGCAATTGCTGGTGTGTTACTTCAGAAATTCAATCAGGTAGCCTTCGTATACAGTATATTATGCCTCGAGGACACTGTCTGATGTGGAATCTAAATATTCCCCTTATTACCTCGAGGTCCTTGTCGTTCTATTTGGCTCAGATAGATTTCGCATTTGTCCTCAGTATGTTACGTTTATGTTGGAAGCCCTACGTTACGTATTAACCAAACTAACAAAAACTGGTCGGATTGCTAGTCGGTCTGTCAGAATATCTGCTTTTAAATTTGAAGCAAAGCATATTCGGGAAACTAAAAATCTTATTGCGGATGGTCTTAGTAGAATGTACACACTTATTAACAACAACAGAAAAAACAATATTACTACTACTACTACTAATGATAATAATAATAATAATAATAATAATGTCTATTCTGCGGATGAATTTAAACTATGTAAGTTAATCAAGGGGATGCTTTTTAAAGCAGGAAAGAATGAATCATTATAATCTTACTTCTGTTGGAAAACTGGTTTCACTTTCATTAAACTATGTGATCAATGCAGTGCTAACTGATTTTTCTTTCTTATTAAAAGATATTGAAAAATTCGAGTTACAGATGACAAGTTAAAGTTTATTATGGTTAGAATCGAGGATGGTGAAGTAATAAAACCTTAAATTATGAGAGAAGGTGCCTTTAAGTTGTAAAGCTCGGGCTGATACGAAATCTGAAGATGAAGTGCCAAAGATTTTAATCCCGTGAGTTTCCTTCCTTGGTGTTTGTAAACTGTCAATATCCGATAATGCTAAATATTTCAAATGGCACACGTTTCACGAATATTGCTTCGATGTGTCCATATCTCATGTTGATACTCAACTTCACTATTCTGACCCCTCCTTTCCGGAAATAGTTAACAGTAAACTTTGGCCGCACTGTTTGCGTACCACTAGATGGATCAAGCAAAAGGGACACTTTATGACATTGATTGTCCGTTGCCTTCAACACTGAAATCCATGAAAATCTTAAAAACACCTTTCTGACTAATGTTCACCTTCCCTCATAACACTACATTACCTAACTTATGGTCCGTAAATGACCCCTTACCGGACTAAAATAGATGCCCTTAAGATCCGCAAAGTAACGAAGGAAGCGATAAATGCCGTGAAGACTTCTTACAAGAAGGCTGGGACTAATTATAACAAAGGACGAAGACACGCTAAGCTTGTTGTTAGGAATAATGTGTACGTAATATTTTTTTCCCATAGTTCTGCTTCGGACGATTTTTCCGCAAAGGTAGCTCCAAGATACAGTGGTTGCTGTACCATTCCCGAATTTATTTCTCCTTAAAAAATGATCCTTGACCATGAAGATAATGAGTTGGGCAGATTACACATTTCATAAGTAGAGCTGGCTGAATATTCATCAACTATATTTTTGATTGGAATCACATTCTTCATTCTTGCTTTCGATCATTAACTTCTGCACTAAGTCACGAAGTAGTATGGCTTATCCTCTGTGTGATCAGGCCTTTTGCTCCATTAGGTTTTATTGTAAGTCATTTCACGGGATTGCTTGAATGGATTCAGCACCCCAACCAATTGTTTTCCGGTCTTTTCAAACTTTAATTAAATCGTCCTTGGCCGTGCAGCATGAGCTTTTGCTCCTGTTTCTTTTAGATTCCTCCGATCCATATGGTGTATCGCTGCTCTCCTCTAAATTAAGGGCAGCGAGTGACAAATGGTATAAAATCTGATAGTTTAAGTATATTAAAGGGTACCTTAATGTGAATTTTAGGCCCTGATGACCTCGAAGTTGGGGAGATATTATGTGTGCATTTGATTTATGGAAAGATTGTTATATCACTACGGTGAGATCCAAGCAGGTCCGACATTTTGCCGTTCAAATTCAAACGTCAGTTGAAGATTAACCGTCGCATCACAAAGGAGGCTGGTAGAGAGCTTGGTGGTCCCCGACTGTTACGGCCACAGCCTTCCCCTATAAAAGTATGAGAGCCGGCTGGCCCACCCTCAGTCTCATTCGTTCATTCGCATTTGCATTTTTCACTGAGTGTGCCATGCTTACCGCTTGCTTTAAACTTCGAGACCGCTTTAACAGAGTATTTTAACTTAATACTACGAGAATGAAACTTGTTCATCTGAGTCTTCACTGTGAATAAAATTTAAATACGAGTGCTAATAGCTCATCCGAGCTTTGACTGTGAGTTCGAGCTATATTTGAAGAAAAACGAGTTTGCGGATTTTTAGTGCGGTTCGCGCTGATTGACGCCTTATGAACTTGACTGTGACTGGTTATTTCTTAACCGTTATGGGTTTTACTTTTAACGAACTAATTTAAATAGTAGGAGATTTGCCAATTCATCTCGCCCAGTTACAGCAACCGTGCGTAATTACGTGCAAGGAAAATATAAGGAAGAGGGTTCGTCTTTGCAGCCGCCAGTTCCAGAACGACTCTTAGCTCAAGAAAGAAGCAGATGGCATCGCAGAAGACTGTCCAGGGAGTCGAGTGCCGGTGTTCCAGACCTGAAGTCCACGGTAACATGATGGCTTAAGTAAACCACAAGTCCCGACCGAAGGCCGGAAGCGATGATGGCAGAAAATCAGATGAGTTAACCTACAGTCTTTAAGTATGATAGGCCGTGCGGTTAGGGACGCGGCTGTGAGCTGGCAACCGGGAGAGAGTGGGTTCGAATCCCCCTGTCGGTAACCCTGAAGATGGTTTTCCGTGGTTTCCCATTTTCACACCAGGCAAAAGCTGGGGCGGTACTTTAATTAAGGCCACGGCCGCTTCCTTCCAACTCCTAGGCCTTTTCTATCTCAACGTAGCCATAAGACCTATCTGTGTCGGTGCGACGTAAAGCCACTAGCAAAAAAATGAAGTATGATACACTGTGTAAGCTCGTCTTGTGCCCTGTTTCACGTTAAAATTTAAACTTGTAGATATTCATTTTGTACGTAATTTATATGCCTTATGCATATTGTTTTCAAGCTAAATAATTCAATTTGGGGCTGATGATGAGCATGTGTATTTTATTAGCTTTGATCAGATGGTTTGAGGGAGTAGTAGTTTCACGGTTGTCTTGTTTTTCTTTATATTTCTGTAGCCCTTCTTGTTTGGTGCAGCTTGGCGATATCATGTTCATTTAATAAATTTTAGGTAACAACCTCGTATGTTTTGTGTGAGGATAGTGAACAGATTTTCAAGTAGTTAAAGCTAGGATATGCATGACGCATGATTTTACAGCTTGGAGCCAGAACATCAAGATATTAAATTATTTTACCACCGTTGTAATGAGCTAAGTTCGTTAAGATTAGTTACGCAACAGACCATCTCGTAGCCGAGGGTATGATGTGAACCTGTTGGCGACAGAATTTGGAAGCCGGTGTGTGCCTAGAGTTTGAGTACTGCCACTGATATAGCTATGTTTTAGTCGCGAGACGACTACTTTCGAGAGGCCAAGAGTATGTCGAAATATGAACCTGCGTATGAGAGATGAGAAGTCTGTAGCGCTGATGAATGTTTGTATTAGCCCGAGGGCTAATATTTGTATGAGAAGCCATAGCGCCGATGAGTTTATGTGAGTGAAATAGACGAGCCCTGAGATGGCCTAATTATGCCACAAGTGTTTTAGATTGCGATAAAGGCTTACATGTATTTGCTTCGCTGCATATTAGCAGCTGAAGCTGGTTTGTTGATTGTGTGCGAAGTGCAGGTTGTCTCTTTGTCTGCGGCTTGTGGCTGTCGGTACGCATGTTTAGTCCCGTTATATTGTAACCCGGGCGAGGCAAGTTCTGTCACCTGTTAAATTTTCCATTTCGTTGGTTCATTCATTCTTTCGGTTAGATAGTAATCTCCGCCATGACGTCCCGATACTCGCCAAGTGGGCGTGACACATGTGATGACATAAAAGAGTCCAGCAGGGATATCATGCCAATGATATCAAAAGTGGGTTTTCATGTTTTATTTTTCGGGAAGTGCGATCTGTGTTTTGTGTCCGTTTGGTGTATATTTTTCTTGTTTGTCTAGTAATGTTTGTGTGTACAACGATGATTAATGAGTGACAGCCCGTACTGTATTATGGTCGGGGGTTTTGTCCGGGCCGTTCCCGAGGTAGTAGAGTCAGTGTATTTTGGGGGATATTGTGTCAGTCCCAAGACTATGTTGTTACATGTGTATTTACCGACATGTTCGGTTTGTATGTAAATATCTGGGCGTGACAATGCGAGTCTTGGTATTGAGTATCATAATGCTAGATAACTCAAAGCATTATGCTGACGGTAGATAATTCATTTGATTAATTCCGCGTAAATATGCAACCAATTCGATATCCACCATTTGCATTTTTGCTTTAGGTTCGTGACCCTTGTTCTGATTCACACTCGTGATGTCGATTTGTGAACTAAATTCTTATAAACTTGTTTTATATTCTGTTGGCGTATTTTTCTCATGCTACTTGGATATTAAATTTTTTCCACCATTGCATCTATGACTTCAAATTTATTTAAGATATGTAGTCTTGCATCTGTCGTATCTTGATTTAAGTACGTTATAGTTAGTTTTGCACTCACATTTCTATCGGACAATGCACGCAGCTTTACCGCTGAGCTAGGCCAAGGTTTGAGGACAGGGTAAGGTACAATATGAAACTTTTTTGCTATTTGCTTTACGTCGCACCGACACAGAGAGGTCTTATGGCGACGATGTGACAGGAAAGGCTAGGAATGGGAAGGAAGCGGCCGTGGCCTTAATTAAGGTTCAGTCCCGGCATTGGCCTGTTGTGAAAATGGGAAAACACGGAAGACCCTTTTCAGGGCTGCCGACAGTGGGATTCGAACCCACTATCTCCCTGATGCAAGCTCACAGCTGCGAACCCCTAACCGCACGGCCAACTCGTCCGGTAATATGAAACTTATTCTAGGAAACTCACCCTCCTTCATTGTGCGAAAAAAACAAAGTTTCTCTTACCAAAGATTTTTGGAGATGCTATTAAATCTTGGAAATCGGGAATTTATCCACCCGGATCATAAATTAAGCTCTAAAGCTCCAATTGATAAGCATTTGGTACCGGGCGAGTTGGCTGTACGGTTAGGGGCGCGCGGCTGTGAGCTTGCTTCCGGGAGATAATGGGTTCGAATCCCACTGTCGGCAGCCCGAAAAAGGTTTTCCATGGTTTCCCATTTTCACACCAGGTAAATGCTGGGGTTGTGCCTTACTTAAGGCGAAGACCACTTCCTTCCAATTCCTAGGCCATTACTATCCCATCGTCACCATAAGACCTATCTGTGCTGGTGCGACGTAAAGCCACTAGCAAAAAAAGGCTTTTGGTATATCTAGTTGTAAACAATATTTTGCATGTTATTGATTTTTAATCATTAATGTTGTTGTTTCGCGAAAAGAAGCGAAAAAACAACATTATTTTATTTGGGAAATACATTCAAAATTGAAAGTTATTGTGTGGTCACTTTTCCACTTACCTGGGCTCTGCCCCCTCCTCCCCCTACTGCCTTGTGTACTTAATTATTATTATTATTATTATTATTATTATTATTATTATTATTATTATTATTATTATTATTATTATTATTTAGTGACATAGCTTTTATCCAACAGTACTTAGTCATGCAGTATACTTCTTAAGGTTTTTAAAATTGAAAAAGCAGTGACAATATTTGGAATGCATTTATTCATCAGGAAATCAGTTTCAATAGTCCTCGTTAATACTTCTCTGGGTGCGAGTAACCGAAGGCCTACCATCGAAATGGATCACCAGAATCATATTATGTACCTCAGGGGTAATAGTTCGCTTGTGATGTTCCGATTATTTCCGGAAATTGCAACAGAAAATTAATTTATATTTGAACTTATATTTAATCAGTCGGGAAGCATTATTTCTTATTTCAAAATTCCTTCGACCACAAGATAATAATAATAATAATAATAATAATAATAATAATAATAATAATAATAATAATAATAATAATAATAATAATAATAATAATAATAATAAATGTGACATGAAGAGGAACTCTCCCTGTTAGGCAGCACATTGAACTTCTAGGTATTCTAATATCTCGTGGAGACACCCCGAAATTTATGCTAATATGCAATTCTGAAGCCTGACTGTAGATATTACTTTCCTCGTTAGGCTTACCACCTAGGTGCTGTTTAACATTCCGTTATTTTCGTCTTTGAGGAGAATTGTTGTGGTCAGGTGTTGGCACTTCCTTACTTTTTGTTCATTTTAAAAGTAACCCTTACTGAACTACTGAATCTGAATCAACCAATCATTGCCCGGCTTGTCGTTATAAATAGGGCACTCACTTGCCTCCCAGAGATTATTTTGACTGTTGCATCAACGGGTGAGGTTCCATACCTAAGCCAAATGGCGTTTTTGGGCAGCACATAAGGTAGGTGGCTTCTTCCTACCCATGTGAATTATATAACATTCCACTTGCGACAGGCAGATAACAGCGTTCCCCTTGGAATGTAAAGTTCAGGTGGTGCCGTACCTACTTCTATTTTAATCAACGGTGTTTATAACTTTATTAAATTTGTATAAAGTACGTTTCCTAGGTTTTCAAGCTGCTAATGAAACCACCCTAATGGGTATAATGTACTAAAAGGAAGCACAATTATGGACCATCGTTTCCTTTATCACTTCGATTCATGTGATGAAGTTTGTCGAAATTAAATGCCTTATTTCATTTTTTTGGGTCGTTAATTCCCCTTCCCCTAGTTACAGCGTAGTATGGCTTATTCTCTGCGCTGGACCTTCTGCCAATCAGACTTTATTATTGCAATATCATGGGAATGCTAGCGTGCGTTACGCATCTCTTTCTACTTGTGCGTGGCCTATTTTCTGCTATTCTCTTAATATTTAACACTCACTTGGACAATTTTGTTGCATGATCTTTATCTCGTGTGTTACTTCGGATTCTTCCGATTGTAGTGTGCATTATTGTTGGCTTCCCTGAGGAATAAAGGGCAGCGAGAGTGAAATGGGTGTATGAAATTGGGTGTTCATCCTCCCTGGTTGTTAATCGAGCAAAATAATTTAGCTTGTCATGGTAAAAGCTTATTGGCCTTCTGAAATTCGGAGCTCATTCTCCCTGATTGCTGAAGAAGTTCTGAGATTTGTTATGTATGGTAAAGTTCTTATTTTCTTATTGTTGTTACTGTTTTAAAGTTTTCAAAATATGTGATTTAATGTGATCTATCACAGTTGTTCATTGTTAAGTTGTTAAACTGAAGAGAAACAAGAGAAGGAAAGGACATTTAGAATATACATCTAAAATTTCCTTTTAAGGTGGTAATTTAATTGTCCAATCCCCGCTGCCGTTTATTTCCTCATTCTCAGTTCTTCCCATGTGCTACTACTAGTAATAATTTGCTGTGGTACCGTCACTGCGTCTTGAGATTTCTATAGTTGATTTACGTCCGACTGACCCGAGTTCAATTCATGGTCCTGCATAAAAGGATTTTTATCTCTGTTAATTTTTGGAATAGGATATGTTCCTGGAGAAGAAAAATGGATTTCAATCCTTATCTTGGCCTTCCTAGAAACGGTTTGCCAATTCATTGCTCGTTTCGTCTCCAGTTAATTGCCGCTAACATCCAGGCCACAATCGTTTACCTTCTAATCCCGTTCCCATTTACTTATTAACTCACACACTACATGTTATTGAGATAAAGGTGCAACAGCAGCTACACAAATACTTCAGCCTTATGTGATATCGAGTAAGTGATTGAGAATGAAGAATGTGTGCTTTCAAAGCCACACTGGCTCAGAAGAGGGAGAGTGGAAGAAACCTGGGCTTGTTATTACTCACAATGTCTGACTGAGGGATAGGCCACCATATCTCTCCCAGGATTGGCCATCGCATGTGGAATTAAATGAACGGAACTAACGGGGATATCCGAGCGAGCACAATTCATCTAACAGAAACCATTCTGAGCCTCATCAACTTATGTAAATATATTGTGATGTGTTTAACAGTAAAGCTTTCGGGAACTGCTTCGTGCCATAGAGTGAATAAAATAACAGTGTGAATGCTTATCAAGGTAACGGATCAATATACAAGGCAATTTTAAGGCATTAATTCCAGATAGCTGCTATTGCTGTGCCACTTTAGAGAGTAGAGATATTGATATGCATTACAGCATGCTTAAAATATGCGTAGTAACACGAGAACCATCGTGCCTGTACTCTGTACTGATTCATAACTATGACTGTTTTGATCCTTGAGTGGAAAGGATTTTCTTTCATTTTAAGACGTCAAAATCACCATGGTCACTAATTTCGTACACTTATCGACTTTATGTTTGATAATTGAGGCGTTCAGAATTACTTCGTTATTGACATGTAATAGAAATTTCATAACAGCAATTGTAATATAGTATTTCTATATGAAAAGGCAGTATAACTGCTGCATATGGAGAGGCAAGTAGTGGTACTAACACACAATGTGTAATAATATGAGCAATGACGCATCCTCAGTGTCCCACCAATGCCCGGTTCATAAACACACAGCTCTAGATCGAACGAGGGAAACGGAGAAAGAGGAAACATCCATGCGCAATAATAATAATAATAATAATAATAATAATAATAATAATAATAATAATAATAATAATAATAATAACATCGCAGCAAATACAAAGACCAAAGGCAATTGCGTAAATGTAGTGAGGGCACAGGGGATATAATTCACCATAAACCTCAGAGGTATTTTTCGTAATATGAAGAAAAGTCGGGATGGGAAACAGGGCAGGTTCCTTTATATGTTAAAACAGAACATTTCAACTTTATATATATATTCAAATTTAGAAAGTTAACATAAAAACCAACATCAAATAGGAATACAAAAATCTTAGTTTCGCTACTTGCCTATCCATATGCAACAGTTATCTGCCTTATTGTATGGAAATACTAAATTACTATTATGACATTTCTGTTACATGTCAATAACGAAGAAATTCTTAACGCCACAATTATCAGACATAAAGTCAATGAATAACAGTCAGACGACCAGCGTATAGTATACGTGGCAACATGTACCATAGTACACGCACGGCAATTTATGTAGTGTACTTTAAATGATTCACATGTATGTTGTTAGGTGAGAGAACATAGAGGCCATCACATTATTATTAACACCACAAGTAAATTCTGGTACCATAATGTAAATTTAGAGGGTTGTAATGATTAAATATTTATTTATTTATTTATTTATTTATTTATTTATTTATTTATTTATTTATTTATTTATTTATTTATTTATTTATTTATTTATTTATTTATTTATTATATCTTCCTGGCAAGATGCAGTGTTTACAGTTCTTCTTGCATGGGCTAGAGCAATTTGTTACTCTTTCATTGCCCTGTCTCAGTCTCATCCTTGGCTTTGACAATATGAAAGAGAGCGAGGTATGAGCGATGCTAGTAATGCCATTCCTTATGCAGCCAGTCCCTGCTATGAATGGTGTGAAAATATCGCTCATAGGGTCGGTTGATGCATACATTTCAGTGGGCTTGGCAGAGTGATATGTGACAGCAACATCTGGTTCGGTGAGGAAAGCAACGGGAAACTACTCCACTCCTCATTTCCCTAGTATGAGTCTTCAGTGACGCCTAGGCTGTCTATGATAGCTTTTGGTGGAGCTGTGGAGGATTAAACCAGCTTTCGGGCTGAATGCGCAACATACAACATACACACATTTATTTATTTACTTACTTATTTACTTATTATTTTATTTAGTAGTAGTCCGATACAGGTATGAAGTGCACCATTTTACACTGACTGTATAACAATATAAAATATTGACAGTAAGAAAACTAACAATAATATTTAAGAAAGAAGGGACTTAGTGTTAACAAGTTATTTAGAAATTAAATAAAAAATACGTAACATGGGATAAAAACACACATATATGTATAATGTCCGTGTCGCTAATTCATGTTCTGGCCAGGTTGTCAACAGAGAATCGAGAGCCTACTCCTTTAGTAGACGTTTCAGTTTGGTTTTTAGGACAGGATAGGGACGAAGATATTGATTTCATTAAGGGCATTTGCTCTTAGATAGAATATGCAGTGTTGCTAGAATTTTAGGCACACTCGAGGAATATGGAATAGTGGCCTGTTTCGGATCCGAAGTGGATGAACATGTAACGCGAAGTTATGTAACGAAGATTCGCATTTAAACGTACCATCAATAGTTCTGTGAAGAAAGCAGAGATCTGTGTGCTGTGGACGTTTACCTAGCTTCAAGAAGTTGAGATATGACAGAATTTGGTTAGTGCTATGCTCTCTCCCATGTCGGGGTTACGGGATTTTACAACGTACGTAAGGAATGAGATACGCAGTTAATTTTGTGGACATTTGTGGTGAATAACACACTTCAGTTGAGCACCGGTTATTTCATACCTGTGGGTGAGCTGGCATTCATTTAGGTAGATCAATATTTTTACACACTTTTCAGTTTTAATTTTCAGTTTCCATCTAGTTACCCAGTCGTAGCACAAGTCCACAACATTTTTAATGCTATCACAATCACTGATGTTCATTATTGTCTTGATTTTCTTTCAATCATCAGTGTATAGTATAGTAATATGGAATGGGGTCCTCCTTGTGTCATCTGTGAAGTCATCTGCTAAGAGGGAAAACAGTGGTCATGATATAATTTCTCCTTGAATGTCGTCAGACGAGACATTCAGCCATAACGAGATAGAGCTAAGATGTACGAATCGCTGTTGATGATTGACGAGATATTTTTGTGTGTGAGAAGTAAAAGATTGCCATGGATATCATACCTGTGGGCCAGTTTGTATATGAGCAGATTATGTTTTATGTGATTTTGGCCATCCAGGTCAATGTAAATTACATCCAATTGTGTCGTGTTTGCATTGATATTGGTAACATATTGATTGAAGACAGATAGATTTGTCAAGCATGATTTACACTCCATAAAACCACGTTGCTTCTCTGACAAGAAAGGGGCTGTGAAGAACATCAGGCGGGAGTGTAAAGTTCTTTCAATGACTGCTGACAGGATAGCTGTGATCGACGTTGGCCTGTATGAGGAGGGGTTATATCTGTCACCGGAGATTTATGAATGGGTATTAGTTTAGCCTGTTTCCAAGCGGCAGGAAAATATCCAGGAGTAAAGCACTGATTGAGAATAAGAGCGAGAGAGGAGCATGGAGATTATGCAGTAATTTGGTCAAAAATTGGACTTAATTCATCAGGGCCAATGGCTCTAGAATTCGGAAACCAAGAAGAATCTTAAAAAAATTATCAGACGACGTTGTTATATTTGCTAATAGAGTGATAACATGTTTCTCGTACAGGTGAAAGAACAAGTTTCGAATCATTCAGAATTTTGAGGAAGTTGAGTGAAAGTATGTACTGAAGCGGTGTGACCTCATTTCGTATAGAATTGGTATATTATTTTCGTTTACGTCTTTTGGAATTCTAGGAGTTCACATTCGTGAAGATATGAGAGTCCAAAATCGGTTAGGGTTCGTCCTTAAACTTCCTGTCGGTGCTGCTACATAACTACTGTAATCTTTTTAAGTCTTTTCGCTACACTGGGGTAATTTCACGATTTAAAAACCCTAAAGAGCTTAATGTTTTTAACATCTTCAATCGATGAAATTAAATAATGTTTTCCTTCTTGGAACCTTATTTTTGATACTGTGATCCTGTTCGAGACGTTGTTTTGAGAGACTGCGAAAGAGACGAAAAATAGGGTGCATGCCATTTGTGCAAAACTGACCGTGGGATACGCTGGCATAACCATGCAGGTTACAGTAGCACAAGTGAATGTGACAAATTAATCACACAGTGAAAGTAACTACATGGCTCTAAGTTCTAACAATGGCATATAAATCGTTCGTAAAAAGGAAGATTGAGCCTATCATAAATTTATCAAGCCGACATTTAATTTACGAATTTACGAACACGCCCATGTGGTGCTGGTGTGGCAATACTGCTGAACAGTAGATATTGCCAATGTAGACGTTCTTCAGTGTGTCAGTACTAGTGCCGGCATGAAGCTTGTGAAAATAATGACCAACCGTGGAGTCTGGGGTTATTTTTAATACCGTAGACAGGGTGTAAAGAGTACTGGAAATATCTCGTGGCGGTGCATTGTTAAAAACTGTGTAGCTATATTACAGACTAACTCAGATGCTAATGAAGTTGTGTTTACAAAAAATAAACATACGCATGAAACTGAAAGCGACCGGGCGAGTTGGCCTTGCGGTTGGGGGCGCGAAACTGGGAGCTTGCATGCGTGAGATACCGTAGTGGGCTCGAATCCCACTGTCGGCAGCCCTAAAGGTGGTTTTCCGTGGTTTCACTTTTTCACACCAGGCAAAAGCTGGGGCTGTATCTTAATTAAGGCCACGGCCGCTTCCTTCCCACTCCCAGCCCTTTCCTATCCCATCGTCGCCGTAAGACCTATCTGTGTCGGTGCAACGTAAAGCTACTAGCAGTACAGTGAAAGCGAAGAGTGTATCGAAAATAATATAATTATAAATAGATGTAAACGCATAGCTGCAGAGAACCTGACTACATAACCACGTAAAATTTTTCGTAAGGAACTCTGTAAGTAAAATGCAAATTATATTAACAAAGGTAACATTAACAGTATTCAAATATCAATGTACAGAGAACGAAGAAGATTACTACCACTTTTGCCTCGTACTGCTGACGAGGTACTTGTACAATTACACGAGATAAATATTTTAAGTAACAGACATGAGGAATTTTGTTACGTACATCTTAACAACAAAATGGTGTTCTTTACGTGTGAAAAAATTTAAATACTTTTTGCAATAATTCTAATACCATATTCGCAGATTACACATGATTTTTGCTAGCCCCAAGCATTCCTATCAGATGTATACCATTCAATCACACACAAATGCCGGATACATTCAACTTGTATTTTGTTTACTTTTATTAAAAACTGTTGAAACGTATGAAAACATCTGGAACGGTGTTCGCCAGTTATGTAAAAACAATTTTAACCCTGAATGTATAATTTGAGACTTTGAATTAGCAGTCATAACTGCTGTAAGAAATGTGTTTCCGGACGCGCGTCTTAAATGTTGCAGCTTCCATTTAGGACAGGCCTGGCTCCGGAAAATTGTAAACATCGGGCTAAAACGTGAATATATGAATAAAAGCTCAGAATTAGGACACCGAAAATATTTCTTTGGATTGCAGTATTTGCCTCCAGATATTGTAGGTGGTGGGTTTGTTGAATTGCACAGCTTAATACCTAATAATCCCCAAATGAATGCTTTCGTGGAGTATGTATTCGAAAACTACATAACTGATGACGCCAAATATCCATCGGTGTTTTGGGCTAAGTGCCCTTGAAATGATCCTCGAACGACGAATTTGACTGAGTCTTTCCATATACATTTTAAAAAACAATTTCTTGAATCATACCTATCTGTTCGGGTGCTGACTGCAATGCTTAAGGAATTCCAGAGCGACGTGTACACCTCTATCACGTCTGTGCAGAAGAGAAAAATTGTACAGAAACACACATACAATATTGATCTCTGGAAACGTTTCCCAGCTGGTACAATATCATTACTACAGTACACCAAAACTTTGGGATACTGTTACCAGTCACAACAGCTCTTTTAAGGAAATGAGTGCTATGATGAATCCTCTAGAAATGAAATGTCGTATGGCTTTTAGTGACGGGATATCCCAGGACGGGTTCGGTTCGCCAGGTGCAAGTCTTTCTATATGACTCCCGTAGGCAACCTGCGCGTCATGATGGGGATGAAATGATGATGAAGACAACACATACACCCAGCCCCCGTGCCATTGGAATTAACCAATTAAGGTTAAAATCCCCGACCCGGCCGGGAATCGAACCCGGGACCCTCCGAACCGAAGGCCAGTACGCTGACCGTTCAGCCAGCGAGTCGGACAAATCCTCTAGAGAATGCAGTGGACGCCACACTTCTAGTGTAAGGTAAGCCTTAATGATCATTTGCACTAATGATATGTCAACTTTAGTGGTACTGTAACCATGCCCATTTACGTAAATGCAACGTACTTTGCGCAGAAGTGCTGCACCGGAAAAATAATATGTGGGCGACGATTTGGGTTGGTTTTCCAAAGAGTTCAAGCGCGCTGCTTATTCTGGAGAATTGATTTAGTCGAGTCTTTAATAGAGGTCTGGAAGCGATTTGATTGGATTTTAGTGAAAGGCACGTAGTCGTTAATAGTAGCGAACATGATGCCGTAGAAAGTACTCACGGAGAAATTGATATCACCAGATGATAACAAAGCTGTCCAAGGTAGTGAACTAAAGTTTTCATGAACTGCATTGCAGTTGACTTACTCCAATGTGGAACATGCTCACCAGCTGATGGAGAAGGCCTATTGTGTTGCACTGTACGAGTGGAGGTGGACATGTCCGGGGAGTCATGGTCAGAAGAAGATAGGTTGTGGCCGACAGTTATACTGATGTCACCGATGCTGGAGTAAACTAGGTGCAAAGTAACATTCTTCCGGTGGGTTTCATGTTATGCTGATAGAGATGGAGAATATTTATAAAGTTTTATAAAACTTAAATTACCAGTCAAGAGTTTGTAGTACCTGTAGTGTATGGTGATGTCGACGTCGCCAAGAAGAATTATTTCATTTTGGTTGTTAATGGCTGAGGTAGTGGAACGGAAGTATTCTTATACTACATTGAAATTGCTTGAAGGAAGTTTGTAGAAACAGCCGTAAAGTAAACTTTTAGGGCTAGCGACCGTCTCTATCCATAGGTTATGGTTTCGCAGTTAGTTTCGAGATCTGTCCTCCGTTCAGTTTTAACCTGTTCTTAGCGGAGATTAATACATCGCCCCCACGCTTTGGCCTGTCATGTCTGTCCCGGAGAAATATTTGAAAGCCTTCACCGAAACATATTTAAGGGCTCAATATTGTTTTGTTCAATCATGTTTCAGTGAACTTCAAAAAATCGAAGTTAGGCCTATTTAGCTCAGGTGCAAGCGTATGTTAGATACCTTTTTTTAAACTATGAACATTCTGGTAGTAGATGCTCAGTGGCCGGGGGTTTAAATGTATATCATCAGCTAGTATCAGAAGTGTAAGGAGTTGTGAAGACATGGTCGTGCTTATCTTGCTTGACAGCCGGGCTGGATTTAGGGTAAGTTGGTCGAGCACAAGCTTCAAGCACAGAGAGTACTAATTCACATTTTGCGAAGCACCATTCATTCTCACTGAAAGAAGATGCACAAAAAATTTCACTCACATGAAAGAATACAGTCCAAACCCAAATGATCACTGCAAACAAACTAGTATTGAGAAGAAACGAAAAGGTAATGGGTCAGCATTTGAGCGTGGTTGTTTACCAATCGCCACCTTGGATCTTTTATTTATATGTTAAAACTATGTATATGCTTGGTAAGAATCAGATAGCCATTTTCTGGGACGTTGCAGCTCACTTGTCAGCCTACTTGTTTACTAAAAGGGGTGGTATCTTCGATAAACCATACCCAGGATTATCCTGGGAGTACACTAGAGTGCGTACGCACTCAGATGAAAGTAGTTAGGATAAGATAAGTGGGCAGTGACATTATGGTCATGGTTTTGTCCAAAAAAACTAGTTAGGAAAACGTGGTTTGATGTGGAACGGAAAACTGAATTGAAGCTAAGTCGGATAGACGAAAACCGGAAAGTATTCTAGGATGTATAAGCCTATAGAATGTTGACTCATTGTACTGGTTACTCAATACCTTTCGTGTTGTTCAGGGCCGTGACTATTGTTAGTGTGTCGTGTTGTCAGTCGTATTTGTGAAGTTAGTGTGCGCCGGGTTGATCGGCACTTTACTTCAACAATTACCTTGCCTATCAGGCATGGAAGTTGGCAGCCGCCACTGCACATGACATGCACAAAAGAACAATACAACACGAGTTTGGTATATGTTCACAAGGAGGCCGCGCCAAGGACAGCTGCAAAGTTTCAGGACGTGAGACTCAAAACCAATGAAAGAGTCAGTGATGAACTAGGGTAAGTAAGCACCCATTTCAAAGGTGGGAAATGTAGGAAAATTCTCAAGGGAAAATGTGTTAGGGCTGTTCTTATTCACGCCAAGAATCTTGTAAATTATTATTATTTGTAGTGAAAAGACTTATTTGTTGGTAATATAGAAATGTTCATGGTGTGGGTTACTGTAGTTACGTCCTAGTATGCGAACCACGGACAATGGCTGAGTTGCCCACTAAAGTGGTTCTGAGGGTCGGGATACCAGAACTACGGAATGGGAGTGAGCATATCAGACATATTCTGAGTCGTGGCCCTCCTTGTACTCAGGAGATCGGGACTATTCAATCCACTGCTGGTCCCCAACATGTTAGAGGAGAGATCCTCAGTTGGACTATGTGTAAGTAAGGGTAGCGTCCTGCTTCACAGAACTTTCCGAGATCAGAACATGTTAAGCAAGTCTCGGACCTACGGGAGTAACGCAGTCCTACTCCAATTTGATAGGCGAGGGACTCCTTGGATACAACATGGCGAACGAAATAAAATTCGATGGGGAGCTAATCAATATTAACAGGGCTTATGGAGGAAAGAAAATAGAACTGGCATAATCAGCAAGGAGGAAGTGTCTTGATGTCCTAGAAGTAAATAATAATCGGGTAAAGGGAGAAAACGAGGAAGTGGTAGGCGATTACAAAGTCTACTTGACGAGTGTTAAAAAGAGAAGGGCAGAGTGTGGGGTAGGGCTGTTCATCAGGAGTATTATTGAACGCAACATAGTTTCTGTTAGGCACGTAAATGAGTGAATGATATGGGCAGATTTGGCAGTTGGAAGAAATAGGACGACAATTGTCTCATTGTATCCACCATGTGAGGGTGGATATGAGGATGAAGTTGACAGGTTTTACTAAGCATTGAGTGGCATCGTAGTCAGGGTCAACAGCAAGGACAACATAGTGCTAATGAGCGATTTCAATGCTAGAGTTTGAAATAGAACTGAAGGGTACGGAAGGGTGATTGGTAAATGTGGGGAAGATTTGGAATGTAATGGGAATGGGAAACGTTTGCTTGACTTCTGTGCTTGTATGGGTTTAGCAGTTACGAATACATTCTTCAAGCATAAGTCTATTCACCGCTACACATGGGGGGTAGAGGTACCGGATCCATGATAGAATATTTAATAACCGACTTCGAATTAATTGAATGTGTTAGAAATGTACGGGTTTTCCGTGGATTTTTAGATGATACACACCACTATTTTATCTGTAGTGAACTAAGTATCTCTATTCCTAGCGTAGAGAATGTGAAATCTATTTGCAAACGAATAAGGGTATAAAATCTCCAGGAAGAGAAAATTAGACAGAAGTATATGGATATGATTGGTGAGATGTTCCAAACAGTGGACAGTAAGTTGGTTCACGATATAGACTGTAAAAGGTTGGCATACAGGGATGTTGTAGTAGAAACAGCAAGGAAATGCCTATGAACAACTGTGTGTAAAGATGAGAAAAAGCGAACGTCTTGGTGGAATGATGAATGGAGAACAGCTTATAAGCGTAACAAGAAGGCGTATTAGAAATGGCTCCAAACATGGGTTGATAAAGCCAGGGAATTGTATGTAAATGAAACAAACAGAGCTAAACAAATAGTTGTTGAAACCAAAGAAAAGTATTTGAAAGATTTTGATAATGGCCTGGAGGGGGTAGGTCAAGCAACAGGGAAACCTCTCTGGACGGTAATAAAGAATCTGAGAAAGGGAGGGAAAATGAAATGAATATTGTTCTGGGTAATTCAGATGAACTCGTAATAGATCCGGGGAAACAGTGGACAGATGTAAGTAATATTTTGAAAATTTTCTCAACGTAAAAGGAAATCTTCCTGGTGACGTAAACAGAGCTCATGGGGAGGAGGAAAATGATGTTCATAAATTCACGCTTGAGGAAGTGGAAAGGCTGTTAAATAAATTCCCTTGTCATAAAGAAGCAGGAATAGATTCAATTAGACTTGAAATGGTGAAGTACAGTGGGAAGGCAGGGATGAAATGCCTTCATAGAGTAATAAGATTAGCATGGAGTGTTGGTAATGTACCCTTAGATTGGACAAAAGCAGTAATTGCACCTATCTATAAACAAGGCAACAGGAAGGATTGCATCAACTATCGAGGTTTCTATTTTATCAGTATACCGGAAAAGTATTCAGTGGCATCTTGGAATGGAGGATGCGATCAGTGGTTGAGAGGAAGTTGTATGAAGGCCAGTTCGGTTTCAGACCACAGAGGGGCTGTCAGGATTAGACTTTCAGTATGCGTCAGATAAATGAAAAGTGCTACGAGAGGAATAGGCAGTTGTATGTATGTTTCATAGATCCAGAGAAAGCGTGTGACTGGGTACCGAGGGAACGGATGTTTGCCCTGCAGGGGGGACTATGGGATTAAGGGTAGAATATTAAAATCAATCAAAGGCGTTTATGTTGACAATTGGACTGCAGTGAGAATTGATGGTACAATGAGTTCTTGGTTCAGGGTACTTACAGGGGTCAGACAAGGCTGTAATCTTTCACTTTAGTTGTTCGTAGTTTACATGGATCATCTGCTGAGAGGTATAAAGTGGCAGAGAGGTATTCAATTGGGTGGAAATGTAGTAAGCAGCCCGGGCTATGCTGACGACTTGGTTTTAATGGCTGATTGTGTCGAAAGTATGCAGTCTGATATCTTGGAACATGAAAATAGGTGAAATGAGTATGGTGTGAAAATTATTCATTCTGAGACTAAATTGATGTCAGTAGGTAAGAAATCCAAGAGAACTGAATGTCAGATAATTTCAGGTATTTTGATGTGTGTTCTCCCACGATGGTAGTATAGTAAGTGAGATTGAATCAAGGTGCAGTAAAGCTAATGCAGTGAGCTCACAGTTGCAATCAACAGTATTCTGCAAGTAGGAAGTCAGCTCCCGGACGAAACTATCTTTACATCGGTCTGTTTTTCAGGCCAACTTTGCTTTAAGGGAGTGAAAGCTGAGTTGACTCAGGATATCTCGTTCATAAATTAGAAGTAACAGATGTGAAAGTAGCGAGAAAGATTGATGGTACAAACAGGTGGGAACAATGGTAGGAGTGTACTCTTAGAGAGGACATAAAGCCTAACAAAAGAATGAACTCAGTGGATGAAGCTGCACACATAAAACGGCTTCGGTGTTGGGGTCATGTGAGGCGAATGGAGAAGGATATATTACCTAGAAGAATAATGGACTCTGTTATGGAGGGTAACAGAAGTAGACGGAGACCAAGACGACGGTTGTTAGACGAAGGTTAGACTCATTTTCCAACGATTTAAATATAAGGGCTTTAGAACTAAACGAGGGCTCAGCATTAGTTGCAAATAGAGGATTGTGGCGACGTTTAGTAAATTCGCAGAGGCATGCAGACTGAACGCTGATTATGTATGATTTATGTATGTACGTATGTACAGTGTGTATGTATGGTAATAAAGACTATAGAATCAAGCGGATAATTAAGGTAATTTATCTTAGCCTTGTCTGCATGCTCCTTTCAGTTTCTATCGTTTGCAGAGGGTATTACGTAGGGCTCAGTCCATAGTACCAGATATTTTTAGCTTTTATGATCACTACCTGAGAGGAATCATTTATGCTCCACCATTACAGTAATTAGTATCGTTATTAATATCCTAAATTGCAGGCTCCTATGGTGAAAATTTACCAACATTTTCGGCAAATTATTACTATTATTATTATTATTATTATTATTATTATTATTATTATTATTATTATTATTATTATTATTATTATTATTATTATTATTATTATTTAAGTATTTATGTACCGTATTTGTTTTGCCGGGATGAGTGACTCAGATGGTAGAGGCGCTGGCCTTCTGATTCCAGTTTGGCAGGTTCGATCCTTTCTCAGACCGATAGTATTTGAAGGTGCTCAAATATTTCCGGCCAGAGGGAGGGCGTAACCCTTCAGGTGGCCCGCCCAACCCCTTCAGGGTGGGGAATGAAAACATGTTCGAACGAACTCATATACTTCAGCCTGGTGTCGGTAGATTGACTGGCACGTTAGAGAGCTACTGGCGGACAAACGTCCGGCACTTCGGCGTCTCCGAAAACCGAAAGAAGTTGTTAGTGGGACGTAAAGGCAATAACATTATTATTATTTATTTGTTTCATATTTCATTTCATTGGAAGACACCAAGTTACATGTATTTGTGGTACAAGTAATAAGAATAATATCAATTTTCGAAATGTTAAATTGACACCCACGTGTACGTTCAAATATATTTGTAATAGTATGGCCTGCTGTCTAACACATTTTAAGTCCTACATTGTGCCAAGCGTACTTTTATATTCAAGAAAATGTAACAATATTCGTAGCAAATCTGAATAAAAGGAAGGGAAAACACTTATAGAGAAAAGAAAGGAGGTGAACGTACAACCTCGTAAGTAATTCAACAAGTTGATCCAGCAGATTCAGAATAACTAACAGATGGCATTTAGGCATATTTAGCAGTTTCAAAGGGAAAGGAAAAATCAGCACATGAACTTAAAGAAAACACACATACCTAGAGCATATTAGAAGAATAAGGAATAAAGTAATAGGCTATTTAAGAACATAGACGATTCGAGAGCGAAATCTAATTTTACACACACTAGTTAGTAGAGGAAATGTGAAAATTTCACCCGTGTCCCAAAGAATTACACTGCCTACATTACATTTTTAAAAAATCTGACAAAATGTTGAAAACGGGGCCCTACCGTAGAATAAGACAATTATTCTTTATGAAGTTCCATGATGTTCAACACACACACGTAAGCGAATTTAGCCTGGTCTTGTCCTGTTGATTCGGTGACCAAGAAATTAAGCTAGATCGAAAGTTCTTCACATCTCTGAAACATGGCGTTGGCCTGCCTTGAGTGTTCGTAGGAGTGCAGGCCGACAGCAGAGATTTTTCAGTGAGTCCAAGGCATTGTACAAATTTTGACGTGAACTTTCCCTATTTTACAGTGAGATACGGAAGTTGTTACGTAATTAGGTCCCATTAAATTACAACACATTGATGGTTCCAGAAGGACACAGTTTGAATGCTGTGAGTGACATCAGAGCCACTTAATGAGAGCCCTGGCATACGAGGTGACAAGATAGGGAGGACGTTCGCTCGGCGACGATATAGTATCGGGTCATGAGTTGTGGAATTCCGAGCGTAAGCACAGTGGAAATTCATCAGCGGCGAGGATTCCCAGTGATGTACAGAAGGCCGAAGACGCGTTCTGAGCAAAACCCGCATAATAGGAGACCAACGTAAGCAGTCGTTACACAATAACTAGTGTTACTATGGTCTGTGTTAGAGTTTATTGCTGTTTGAAAAGGTAACGGTTACACTGTGCGATATGGGAAAGGTACCACTTGAGTTTTTCTAGGATTTCATAGAAATCCGAAATGAAATTTGAACTCTTGTTTGTAGTGCTGTGAATATAATCTATGGCTAGTATAAAATGTTCTCTGTATTTTTATAAATGCCTTTTCGAATTTTGCCCCTATATGCCTATTTCTGTGCACATTTACGCCTTTAAATGCATATTTATGTGAACGATTGTGTTTCTGTTCATTAAAGTGGATTCCGGTCTTTATTTGATTCATTTAATGTACACGTCATTAAATTTTTATTTACAGCGTTGCTAGGCACCGAATCTATTATATACTTAGGGAAATTTCTAGGACGTATTGATAGATTTACAGTTTTAAAGTGAGTTGTATTCCTCTTTGTGATAATTTTATAGTGTGTATTGTGGTTGCAGCGGGTTATACTTGTGGAAATGACAGCTCATATTAGGTATGTACTGATGCAAAGAGTAATGTTATAGATCAGATCATGGTTCAACAACTTCTTTTTCTGATACTAGCCAAGCATCTGCGTCGGCACGTAAATCATATCAATCATGTAAATGTTAATTCTTTGCAAATACGCCCGTTTAAAGTATAACCGATTTCCACACAACGTGAAGTGACGTGTCATGAGAATATTATAATATACATTATACCCCTACCTGAATTTTCTTTTTCACAATTTGTTTTACGCCTCACCGACACAGATAGGTCTTAAGGCCACGATGGGATAGGAAAGGGCTAGGAGTGGGAAGGAATCGGCCATGGTCTTAACGGGCTCTGGTAGTGTATATCTTTCCCATGCATATTTTACAAAATTCATTACACCTTTTCTCAACAACTAGTTAAGGTATATATCTGAAAGAAAGTTGAACCTACGATGGTTTTCTAATACTTTAACACTGCGATTTCCGGAAGTACTGTTTTGTTTGGAAGATTTTTTAAATACTCCAATATTTTGCACTTTTGGAGGTGCTGTACAGTCAATAATTCGCACACTATGACGTAAAATGCAATATTCCTGTGCTAAAATACTCACAGAATCATACCTTCAAGGCTGCAAAAGTTTCGGGTAGTTCATGCAGGTAGTTTCCGAGAAAAGGTACTGTACCAGGAAGGCATAGGCCCTGGCACATCAGTTGTATAACATCTTTAATCATAAAAGAACAGGTGAGTTGTAATAACGGAAACTGCTGTACGAGGGAATGTTCTCATCTCTACTGCTCCATGCAAGTGAGAGGGAGACAGCAAGAGAGGGGAACAAGGTCAAGTGACGCAGCGCCACATGTATCTCACCTCCCCATAGAAACGTCCAGAATTTATTTTTGTAACTTCTAAACGGCTTGAAAGATAAAAATGAGACAAACATCAGCGTGTAGCCTACATTTCAGATGTACAATGTGAAAAATTTAAGATCAATCCATCTAGTAGTTTAGAAGATATGACAAATAGAAATTTGGGATCCGTAACCACTCCTCTGTCGCTTGACCCAGTGAGCTCGCTTCCAACAGAATATAAATAGGTCAACGTCTCAAGGGGTTAGTCAGTAGAAATCTACAACTCGATCATGACTGAAGGTCATGCTGCTTCGTCGCGAGATACGAGTAAGTCATATTCTAAGACTTTGAATTTGTGCGAGATCGTAATAAGTGAAACTTCAACCGCGTCGTGGACGTGTGGGATATTATAAAGTTCTATCAAACTGAGTTTCGTCGTATAAGATTTACGATTTTCTTGAACAAGTGATCTTGCGATATAGACTGTGTATTTAGGTAGAACTGAGAATACCAGTGTTTAATTTGCCATTCGACAGTATTATGGACTTCGTTCATTCCTTATATACAGTATTTGAACTCTGTCGTGATCATTTACGGTGACAAGCATATTAGGAAATTGTGCGTGATAAATTAAACTTTCAATTAGTGACAATTTCATTAGTTCTGGGACGCATGTATCGTATACAATTACGATTGTGAACTATTTATAGTATTATACCACTCGAATATTCAGTGATTAATAGGACTGAGTGCAGCTAATTTTCACGTATTTTCTTGAACATTCGATCCGTGTCGTAAGAAAAGAGCTTAAGGACATTTTGTGGTGATATTAGGACATATGAACCTTTATTATGAAAACTCATTCATAAAAACCACTTAAGCAGTGAATATTAGGATTCAAGAGACTGTTATAGAAGTGGCGTTAATTGCATTTACTCGAGTATTTAATGGAGTGTGATAGTCATTCTAATGCTGAATTTACGACATAATCTGTGGTTATTATGAACTGTGCTAGTGTCTAATTTCATATCTTACAAACTGTGTAGTGAAAGACTGTGCTTGCGACTTCAGAAGTGATCTTATTTTATTACCACAGTAATTTGACGTGTAGTTCGAACTGTGACATAGACTGTGCTGTTTCAAGTCACGTATTCAGTGCCATAGTATAAAAGTGCGAGTACAAACTGTGCATTCGGACTTATTTCAGTCTTAAATGCAACTCATTAATGATAATTAACAGTCCTACGATTTTCTGCATAGTGCCAATTGAACTTTCCCGTGTTTCTACATTTAATTTTAAAACACCGGAAATCTTGGCGAAGTGTCGTAAACTCACACTACTTTCAACGTCATATCCAGCGTGGTATTATTCGTGGTGTCTTCGAGGGATATTATTGGTATCCAGCGAGGGATTAATCGTGGTATCTACGAGGGATTAAAAAGGGGTGTCTTCGTGGGATGGAACGAGGTATGCTGCTGGTGCTGAGTTTGAGTTCAGGCTGTTCGCTGCAGACGTTCCAGTCATCAAGCTGCAGAGCCGTACTTCATCCATTATTATGAGCAGAACACAGGTGATAGAAGTGTATTTTACACTTTCTTGAGTGAGTAATTACACTTAGACAATAACCGACTTTTTAACAAGGCACTCGATTAATCTCAATATTCAACAGTGCTACGTTTATCAAATGAAAAGTGCCTCGTCTAACAAACTAATTTTGATCGTGTGAATTCTAATCCTACTACTTGTAGAAATTGTAGGAGGTTATTCAACAAGACTTCAGGTCATATTTAAATGAACTTTAGGTTTCTCTCCAAAGCTAACATAACTGGAGATCCATTTTTAAATGAACTTTAGGATGTTCTTTTTGAAGTTTGTGTAAACTGAAGTCATTTCACAACAACCTAATTGAACTATAGGGCTTGTTCTGTTACAAGTGCACCATTTAACAATCTTGTATAATTTATTTAGATGAACTGTAGAATTTCTTTAGCAAGTGATTCAAAATATTTAATTGGAACTATAGGATTGCTGAAGCAAGTGCAAGTTAATATTATGTTTAATAATTTTAGACAGGCTTTAGGTTTGCACCAAAAGTGATTGATTTAATTTTCTTTGCAGTCTTAAAGTCTTGGTCAATTGACAAAGTCTTTGAACGAAGGTCTATAATCTAAGTGTTATTTTGAATTTAAGTCTATGTGTGAATCTTAGATGAACTGTAGGGTGTACTGAGATCTTTGAAAGTCGGTATTTATTCTAAACATTATTAACATCGAGTGGATGAATAAGACAAAGAGACCATGTACTGTATTTCAGTCACAACAGCGTATATAATTCAGTTATTTAATTGCATTCTAAAGAGATCAATTGAAGATTTAATTTTTGATGAATGAGAAGCAGGGTGATTTGCTTGATATTATTAATAAATATTATCAAAAATTTTAATTACCATCTATAATTCACCCTACAAAATCATCCTTCTCTGTACCTGCTACAATAGCAACCGTACACAACCTGAGATCCTTCCCATGCTCTTACCCAATAACTATTTGCCGGTACAGTACACTAAATATTTCAAAAAGTAAACTTACGAGAAACTGCTGTCAAATTTTCAGTGCATTCCAGAACCATAACTTGGGTCATCTGGATCGTCCTGATATGTTTCTCCCAGCTTTATCTTCAGTTTTCTTCTCTTCTCTCGAGCCTAATTTTCCACATCCCTCAATCATTTATCGCTTTTTCTTTTTCTTTGTCAAGCTTGTACATGACTCGTACGGTGTGATACCCAACACTAATATTAAGTTTCTTCCATGCCTCACAATTTGACAAGTTGCTACTATTAAAACGTCATTACAGCATCGTGAACACAAAAAATTAATATAGCATTAATTGCTACAATAACTGTTTTGGGGATTCTTGACCAAATAACACTGTTGATGCACTCATTCTGATTTTGGGTACGATCATGTATACACTATTTCAGTAACTGTACATCAGATAGGTCTCTGAAAATAGGATTAAGTTCCTCTATGACAGCGCATTGTGAACCATCCTTGTGTAGAAATATTTTCACTGCTGCTTGTGCTTTGTTGTGATTGTATATGTATCAGTTCCTTTGGGGTAGAGTCCGTGTTTCGGTGCAGAATCAGTTGACGGAACGCTGGAAAGACTGCCAGGCCCACATTGCTTCCTCTTAAATCGTTTATTTAAAGCATTTCTGGGTTACAAAAACGTATGCATTACACACCATATTAAAGAGGACATTCCACAGACCAATAATCAGCAAAAGAACGAAAATGACAAATTTCATTATTTTCCCCTTAATTAAGGGACAGCCCCAGCATTCACCTGTGTGAACATGGGAAACTACGGAAAACCATCTTCAGGGCTGCGGACAGTAGGGTTCGAACCGACTATCTCCCGGATGCAAGCTCATAGTGGCGCGCCCTTAAGCACACGACCAACTCGCCCGGTAGTACTTGAATTTAAATACCTAATCTAAAGCAGCCTGTTCAATGATATGCTGCCGCATTTAATCGTATAACTCAAAGCACAACCACAAGTAATGAAAACTTCCATCGTACTAGATTTCATGGGCCACAAAAAGTCGAACCATGGTCATATCAGTGAGCATCAGTACAAATCTCCCACCCTATTGTCTACCATAAATTCAAGCTGAAAGAGCACGCCGAGTGTTGAGCGGCGGAAAAAACTTGAGTTAGAGCGGATGACACCCTTTAGGTGGTCTGATGGTCCCTAGAGTGAAGGAAATTCCATTCTACCTCCATCATACGGAGTCTGTTCCCCATGTCAGGGGCGGCTGCTAATGAAAGGCATTCTTTTGACCTAGGGTAGGAAACTGCCCTTAAAGGCAGATGAAATATGTATACATTTGGACAACGGCACAGGATCAGTCAGACCAGGGGAAACCACCTGATTATATTCACAAGAGAGCGTGTCACAAATACACTATTATACGAATAGAGTTTTGTTCAATGATCTGCATTTAGGGCTATCGCCCAGGTGGCAGATTCCCTATCAATTGTTTGTACGTATCAGAGGAACCAGCTCTGCTCTGATTTTTGGTCAGGCAGTGATAATCGCGTTACGAGGCATGTAGAGGTGGTGAAACAGACACCACATGCTTCTGAACCCAAAAGTAAGCTGCAGCTGAGATAAAACATCGCCATCGGTACTTGGAACACGAGAGGTCTGCTGCAGGCCGGAAAGCTGAGTCTCCTACAGCGAGAACTACAGTAATGCGACTCGAGATCGATATTGGTGGTATATCTTAAACACAGTGAAAAGGTCAAGATCATCTCCACACAGAACGTCACCAGATAGTAATCAATCAACATCAATCATCAATAATCTGCATTTAAGACTGTCGCCCAGGTGGCAGATTCCCTATCAATTGATTATGTTTCCATATATCAGGGGGCACAGAAACCGGACGTCCCTTGTTAGCAAGATAATCACTCGGTCTGTGCAGTCTTACGAATATATAAATGACAGCGTTACAAAAGATCATCCTTGCAGCCAAGCCAAGGAAACTATATCTAATACAAGGTGCACATGACAACAACAGAATACCCTAATGAAGACGAGAAGGCAATCTGCGGTGCTGTAGAGGGTACATGGGAGGAAAACATATATAAACACCATGAAATAAGGAACGTAGGATAAAAAAATTTTGGCAATATATTTGTCAAGGTAACACATTTAATGAGTAAATGTACAAGACTACAGGTAATAAAGCCATCGCAAATATGCCATGCTGGTCCATTAATAACCGGTGTAATCACCTGACTGTTAAATGCAGGCTTGCAAACGCGCATGCATTTTGTAGCATAGGTGCCGGATGATAGCTTCTAGGATGGATTTCCATGCCTGTTACACTTCGCCGGTCGACACAGGGACGGTTAATGCCGGTTGTGGATGACGCTAGAGCTCTCGTCCAATGATGTCCCATATGTGCTCGACTGGGGACATATCGGGGTATATAGCAGGCCAATGCAACATGTCGACATTCTGCAGAGTACGTTGGATTACAAAAGCGGCATCGGGGCGTGCATTATTCTATTATAAAACACCCCCGGGAATGCTATTCATGAATGACAGCACAACAGGTCGAATCACCAGACCGACGTACACATCAGCAATCATGGTGCGTGGGATAACCACGACAGTGCTCCTGCTGTCATAGAAAATTACTCCCAGAACAAAACACCCGGTGTAGGTCTAGGTGGAATGCCGCAGATAGGTGAAATGCTGGCGCTCTCCTGGCCTCCTTGTAACCAACACACGGTCATCCCTGGTACCAAGGAAGAACCGGATTTCATCGGAAAACACAATTTACCTCCACTCCATCCTCCAGTGAGCTCTCGCTTGACACCGCTGAAGTCGCAGACGGCGGTGGTGTGGGGCGAGAGGAATGCGCGCCGCAGGGCTCTGGCTCGGAGCTGTCCTGCAAATAACCGATTTCGAGCAGTTCTTTGCGTCACTGTGGTGCAATTTCCACTCGAATTGCTGCCGAAGATGCAGCCCGCTGCGCCACAGCCATACGCCGAATTCGGCGGTCGTCCCTCTACGCGGTACCACGGGGTGGTCCGCAGCAAGGTCTTCTTGCGAGTGTATCTTCCCGTGACCACTGCTGCCAGCACGCATGCATATTGGAGATATTCCTGTCAAGTCATTCTGCAATAGCGCGGAAGGAAAATCCACCTTCACGTAGCCCTGTTATATGGACTCATTCAACCGCAGTGAGCTGTTGATATTTATATCTTCGTCGTCGTAAAGGGATTCTTGTCCCACACACAGTCACTCCGTCCAATCTCACAGGTACATAACTCTCCCGCATTGTACAGCCCGTATTTAAATCAAACGTGATGTGGAACGTCATTAGGCCGCTACTAGCAATACACTAATACGATTTGCGGGAAATTTGAATCAACGTCATCTTTCAGATCTACAGTGTGATTTAGCAGCCCCTTCCAATATCGCTTGATGCAGCCCAGCTAACGTGCACATGGTTATAGTGGTGACAATCAAACTGCAGGCGTACTGTATGGTACTAATGTTCAGTGATCACATTTTGCACACGATTATGAACCCTAGTGAAATGTTATATTCTTCCATTCGCAAAACATGACACCTTTAAATCATGGTAGAAACGTCCTTTTAACACGTAAATACACTGACTTAGCAAATGCCAAGCGATAGTCACCTAATAGCGTGTGGGGCCTCCTCTGGCCCTACTAACTGCAGTGAGACGCCGTGGAAGTGAGTCGACAAGTCCCTGGTAGTCCTCTGGACGCAGCTGACACAAATCGTTTGCAGAGCAGCCGCCACTGCTGGTCTGTTCGTCGGTGCAGGATCCATGGCGGTTGTGGACGGTGACAACCGCATTCAACCATTCACGATACACGATACACTCTGGACACGGTTGATCGTGTGCAGCCGAATTCCCGCACCACTTCCGAAATCGCACTTCCCATCCGTCGGGCATTGACCACCATACCCCGTTCGAACGGTGTCAGCTCACGGCGACGTTCCATGTTACACCTGTCACATGCACAGCCACTGCTCACAAAGTTTCCTATACAACTGCCACTGGCACAGGGGGCGTGTGATGCACAGACAACACACCTGCGCACCAGTGCTCCGCTATCCCATGACATTTGCTCAGTCAGTGTATGTTAATGTGTCGTGCCTCATGACCGGGTGTAATGAAGTGGGGAATCAGTGCATAAAACTAGGTAACAGTGCAGTAATTAATATCTTAAACACTGAACCGGAAGTCTTATGTACTCTGCTCTCGTCGTACTACCAGCAAACTTCCAGCCGTGTAGCATAGCGGATGTGGTTAGGCGTTCCCATAGCAAACGACGGAATGTGCCAGTGGCGGTTCGAATCCTGCATCGTTCAAGCATTTTTGCATCGGTATGATGTTCGAATATCTAATCAACGGACCACGTTTGCCACATTCAAACAGTAGAATGACGCTGTTATTCATCCTGTGCCCTGTTCATTCTCCGCTGGTTAGGGCCTGAATTTGCTGTAATCTTTGCTGTCATTTGGCGTGTTTTCCGCCGTGGAATACGTTGACATGCTCCTCATTTATGGGGAAGCAGGACAAAACCCGTTCAAGGCACTAAGTCTGTACCAGGAACGGCATCCCGACAGGCGACACTCGGCTGCTACGACATTCCGCCGTGTAAAAGACGCCTAAGGACAACAGGCGTGATTTCCAAGCAGCCACCAGTCCGCGATAGGCCCGATACATCTGTGAAACTGAAGAGGCCGTTCTGGAGACAGCTCGTAATAATCCACACATCAGTACAAGGGCGACTGCACGACAGGTGAACACCAGCCAGCCGTCCGTATGGCGAATAATGTACACTGACTGACAGAGCAAATGCAACACCAAGGAGGAGTGGTTCGAAAGGGATGAAAGTTGGGGAAAAAACAGAGACGGCACGGACGAATAATTGATGTTTATTTCAAACCGATATGCAGGTTACACAATGCGCACGGCATCGACTCAGTAGGATGTAGGACCACCGCGAGCGGCGATGCACGCAGAAACACGTCGAAGTACAGAGTCAATAAGAGTGCGGATGGTGTCCTGAGGGATGGTTTTCCATTCTCTGTCAACCATTTGCCACAGTTGGTCGTCCGTACGAGGCTGGGGCAGAGTTTGCAAACGGCGTCCAATGAGATCCCGCACGTGTTCGATTGGTGAGAGATCCGGAGAGTACGCTGGCCACGGAAGCATCAGTACACCTCGTAGAGCCTGTTGGGAGATGCCAGCAGTGTGTGGGCGGGCATTATCCTGCTGAAACAGAGCATTGGGCAGCCCCTGAAGGTACGGGAGTGCCACCAACAGCAGCACATGCTACACGTAGCGGTGGGCATTTAACGTGCCTTGAATACGCACTAGAGGTGACGTGGAATCATACGCAATAGCGCCCCAAACCATGATGCCGCGTTGTCTAGCGGTAGGGCGCTCCACAGTTACTGCCGGATTTGACCTTTCTCCACGCCGACGCCACACTCGTCTGCGGTGACTATCACTGACAGAACAGAAGCGTGACTCATCGGAGAACACGACGTTCCGCCATTCCCTCATCCAAGGCGCTCTAGCCCGGCACCATGCCAGGCGTGCACGTCTATGCTGTGGAGTCAATGGTAGTCTTCTGAGCGGACACCGGGAGTGCAGGCCTCCTTCAACCAATCGACGGGAAATTGTTCTGGTCGATATTGGAACAGCCAGGGTGTCTTGCACATGCTGAAGAATGGCGGTTGACGTGGCGTGCGGGGCTGCCACCGCTTGGCGGCGGATGCGCCGATCCTCGCGTGCTGACGTCACTCGGGCTGCGCCTGGACCCCTCGCACGTGCCACATGTCCCTGCGCCAACCATCTTCGCCACAGGCGCTGCACCGTGGACACATCGCTATGGGTATCGGCTGCGATTTGACGAAGCGACCAACCTGCCCTTCTCAGCCCGATCACCATAGCCCTTGTAAAGTCGTCTGTCTGCTGGAAATGCCTCCGTTGACGGCGGCCTGGCATTCTTAGCTATACACGTGTCCTGTGGCACACGACAACACGTTTTACAATGACTGTCGGCTGAGAAATCACGGTACGAAGTGGGGCCATTCGCCAACGCCGTGTCCCATTTATCGTTCGCTACGTGCGCAGCACAGCGGCGCATTTCACATCATGAGCATACCTCAGTGACGTCAGTCTACCCTGCAATTGGCATAAAGTTCTGACCACTCCTTCTTGGTGTTGCATTTGCTCTGTCAGTCAGTGTATGAACATAAATTTCACCCATACGATCTTGAGCTGCACCAAGATCTTCAAGGGCGAGAATTCGAATCTCGAATGGAGTTCGGACGGTGGCTATTAGGCAGGCTGGACAATGATGCAGCATTCGTATCGCATATCTTGTTCTCGGAGGAATCGCGCTTCCACAATGATGAGAACGTCAATCGCCACAACATGCATTATTAGAGTCCGGACAGTCCTCACTGGGTTCGATGGATGGCCCATCGAGTACGATGGGGAGTGAATGTTTGGTGTGGAATCTTGGGGGATCGCCTGATTGGACCTTATGACTTTCAGGGCCATTGGACGGGCCCACGCTACCTGCAGCTGCACATGCACTATTAGAGTCCGGACAATCCTCACTGGGCTCGACGGTTGGCCCATCGAATACGATGGGGAGTGAATGCTTGGTGTGGAATCTTTGGGGATCACCTGATTGGACCTTATTTCCTTCAGGGCCATTGGACGGGCCCACGCTACCTGCATTTTCTGCGTCAGGAACTCCCACTGCTGCTGGAGGACGTGCCCTTGCACGGTCGTTTGACGATGTGGTTGCAACATGATGGAGCTCCACCACATTCGTCTTTACCTGTTCGTAACCAACTGAACGAGGAACTGCCAGGGAAATGGATAGGACGAGGAAGCTCCGCTTATTGGCCCGCCAGATCACCGGATTTAACACCCTTGGACTTATTCTTGTGGGGACATTTGAAGATCGTAATTTACACCCAAACGCCGGAAAATCCCGACCAGCTCCGAAAACTCATCGCGGACACCTGGAATGCTTCAGCGTGCAAGACGATCTATAGCACACCGGGCGAATGTGCATAAACTAAATCGGTCATCACATCTAGCATTTACTGCGATAAAAGTTTGTCAGGGAATTTGTGTTCCTTATATTTCCGGTCTGTATGTGTCCTCCCTGCTAACTAATCGGCCTTTATTAGGGCCAAAAATACATTCAATCACACACAATTTGCATGAAAGCGGTATTGAACTTATATTGCGTGAGGTACATATTAAACAAATGTTTCAAAAGTGTGTAATCTTCGTCCCAGACTTGAGCCTCCCACCGATCACGCAAGCCTGCTCCGCCACGCGTTTACCAACTACACTATGGCTCCGTACGGTGCACTGCGCAGCTTACACCAAGTATTAGGTTTACTGAGGTCACAATATCAATTGAGTGTTTCGCCAGCGTGACAGGTTCATATGATCTAGAAGGCACACTCATGTCTTCCAGTGTTTAGTACGAGTACAACATTACGGCGTCTTATCATGATGAGGCGGTAAATACCAAGATACCCGGTTGTGTTGTCTGAGCATACCGGCAGGGCAAATGTTTTCAGGACGGATGGATGTTGTGGGTTGCATAAAACTACACTGAAATGGGCGGCTGAATCACACTGTATTAACACGCCTACCAAGCTTCGCTATCCTAGCCCAATCCCTTCTTTGTGTTTGGATAATTTTTTTCCGCCAGTGTATATTAAGACAAACTGCACCGAAGGAATTTGTTTTGATTATTTGTGACTTTAGTGGCAATGTAGGGAAGAGTGCAGAAGACCATCCGAAAAGCACAGCCGGCGCATTCCGATTAGGAGTAAGAAATGAAAGAGGGGAATGCCTCTTTCAGTTTGAAATTGAGAACGATCATGCAGTAATGAATAGCCCCTCTCATGTTCCATCACCATCCATGAAGACTGTCCAACCTGGATCAGCTCTAGTTAGCAATGTTGAAATCAAATTGTCTATTTACTGATCAGGAAGAGATGAAGCTCTTTCATGAAGAATGTTTAGGCTAGGCGTGATGCAGACTGTGATTCTGACCAGAAACAGCTATTAGGAACATTATCTCTATATTTGCGATTCCTGAAGTAGAGGAAAAGGCATAAAATACCTGAAGTTCGGAACACAGACTCTTTTCAGCAAGTCCTCAAGGATAAGGCTAACATTGATAGGAGAGATCGTGATGTCAGCAACTATGGGCAAGCTATCAAAGACTGGGATGAAGAAGTGGTCAGGACGATTGGAACAACTCAAATTAATAAAAAGATGCACTGGATGACAGATGCCACTCCATAATTAGTAAAAGAATGAAGTCACAAATTGACTGATTTGGACTGCATGAATGGAAAACATCTGATGAACAAGAGAATCAAATAAGCTAGCTATTAGGACAAAACATTTCCTGATAAATATTTGCTCCAAGCTCGAGCGCGATGCCATACGAAACGAGACCCATTATATCTCTTCAGAGCTGTCAAGTATTTGACCAGGGAATTCAAAGCCAAAACCCCGGTAATTGTAGACAAGTGTAATATGAAGATAACAGACGCAGAAGGAATCGCAGAAGTATGGGAAGAATACTGCATGAATTTGTTCAAGGATAATTGAAGCCATCCCGAAATCCTGGATGGACCTTATGAACTGGAACCTGCTATCTTGCAATCCGAGATTGAAAAGGCCATCAGTCAGCTGAGAACAAGGAAGTCACCCAGGATGTATGGCATAACTGTAGAGGTACCGAAAGCCATGTGTAAACTTGGATCAAACAAAATACCAGAGCTATACAATACCTTTACTTTTGCTAGTGGCTTTACGTCGCATGACACAGATAGGTTTTATGGCGTCGATGGGATAGGGAAGGCCTAGGAGTCGGAAGGAAGCGGCCGTGGCCTTAATTAAGGTACAGCCCCGCATTTGCCGGATGTGAAAATGGAAAAAAACCACGGAAAACTATCTTCAGGGCTGCCGACAGTGGAATTCGAACCCACTATCTCCCGGATGCAAGCTCACAGCCGCGCGCCCCTAACCGCACGGCCAACTCGCCCGGTCTATGCAATACCATCTGGGGGACTAGGAGATGTCTGGATGAATGGTAGCACTCAATGTGCATTCACATTTACAAGAAAGGTTCATCGACTGAATGTTCCAACTACCATACAGTATCTCTCATCCCTCATTTGAGCAATATTCTTCTCCATGTTCATCAAAATAGGCTGAAAAGCATTCTTCTTCCTGAATTAGCTGAAGAGAAATGTGTCTTTATGAACAGAAAATGTACCCGGGAGCAAATTCTGCACGTCGGCAGGTTGTGGAAAAGGGCATTCATTTCAATATGGCGACCTTCCCGTGCTTCGTTGATTGCACCTGGACATTTGATTGAGTGTAGTGGATACCTCTCTCGACCATAGGCCTATTCCTACAAATGGGAATCTCACAGTATCGTATCTGGTGATACTTTTGGGGAATCTTTATCAGAGCATACGTCCACTGCTCGGGTCAAACATGCATTATTCAGAATCTACAAAGCAGAAGGTGGTACAAGATAGGGATGCATTCTCTCCCTCATCCTCTTCAATACCTAAACAGAGCACATCATGAGAAAAGTTATCGAGGACTGGAAAGGAGGTATTTCTATCCGAGATAGGAAGATCAGCAACCTTAGTTACGCTGACGATACATTGGATCTTACCAACCAACCAACCAACCAACCAACCAACCAACCAACCAACCAACCAACCAACCAACCAACCAACCAACCAACCAACCAACCAACCAACCAACCAACCAACCAACCAACCAACCAACCAACCAACCAACCAACCAACCAACCAACCAACCAACCAACCAACCAACCAACCAACCAACCAACCAACCAACCAACCAACCAACCAACCAACCAACCAACCAACCAACCAACCAACCAACCAACCAACCAACCAACCAACCAACCAACCAACCAACCAACCAACCAACCAACCAACCAACCAACCAACCAACCAACCAACCAACCAACCAACCAACCAACCAACCAACCAACCAACCAACCAACCAACCAACCAACCAACCAACCAACCAACCAACCAACCAACCAACCAACCAACCAACCAACCAACCAACCAACCAACCAACCAACCAACCAACCAACCAACCAACCAACCAACCAACCAACCAACCAACCAACCAACCAACCAACCAACCAACCAACCAACCAACCAACCAACCAACCAACCAACCAACCAACCAACCAACCAACCAACCAACCAACCAACCAACCAACCAACCAACCAACCAACCAACCAACCAACCAACCAACCAACCAACCAACCAACCAACCAACCAACCAACCAACCAACCAACCAACCAACCAACCAACCAACCAACCAACCAACCAACCAACCAACCAACCAACCAACCAACCAACCAACCAACCAACCAACCAACCAACCAACCAACCAACCAACCAACCAACCAACCAACCAACCAACCAACCAACCAACCAACCAACCAACCAACCAACCAACCAACCAACCAACCAACCAACCAACCAACCAACCAACCAACCAACCAACCAACCAACCAACCAACCAACCAACCAACCAACCAACCAACCAACCAACCAACCAACCAACCAACCAACCAACCAACCAACCAACCGATCGACCAAATGTGAGCAACATAGCTGGTTTCGGGGTCTTCTAGAAATTTGTCTACTTGGGATCCTTATTTTCAATACAGGAGGGTGTTCTGATGACATAAAGAGAAAAACGGCCATGGTCAGGGCAGCCATCCCAGAGCTGGGTAGGATATGGAAGGACAGTACAGTTACAAAAAACACAAAACTGCAAGTAGCTCACTCCCTCATATTCCCTATTGATACAAATGCAGCTGAGAGCTGCACAATCAAACTTGCAGATAAGAGGAAAACTGGGAGCTTCAAAACGTGGGTTTACCGACGCTTTCTCCAAATTTCTTTGACGGAACACCAAACTAAAGCGTCCGTGCTGGAAGACCTAGGCATCCAGACTAGGCTCCTCGAGCGGAAAAGCCGGGCTTACCTCCGGTACTTCGAACCCATTGCCAGAAGGATAAGCATTCTGGAGAAGCTTGTGGGAGAGGGAAATAGCAATGGAAAGAGACCGCGAGGAATACGTGCAATCATGTACATCTACATATTCTGGTGGGGAAATATTTCCATTAGGTAACCCTTATAGTGACAGACCGCTAGAATTGGAGAAAGAAATTGAGGTTATAAAAATCATGAACGCCGCTATGCCCAGTCAAAGGTAGAGATTGAGGTGGAGGACAACTAATCTACGACTATATAAAACACTGTCCAAACTTAAAAAAAACAGATTATATCGTAAAATAAACTAATTTCAGATATCTGCATTTCGCCTGCATGTCATGAAACAACATAACTCTGTAGAAACATCCAGTAATATACGAACAGTTGTAACTGCAAGTTTCAAATCATTCAGCTCTGTGAGTTCAACTGAGGCTCTGCCTGTGAATTCTGCCATGAAGGAGAAGTAATATTATTTGAGGTTTCGTCACGTTGATTGCGTGCATGCTCTTTACCTTGGCATCAGTCTTCTTAGCAGTCTGAAGGCTAATAGACTCTTTGAACCACGGGATTGTTTGTATCCATTATTCTTATAAAAGTCCACGTTATATTTTATTCTTTGAAGTCACTTAACTGGTGTGTTGCTGGCATTTCTGCAGCCAGTTGTAAGTTTTGTGTTCCTTTCTCAGCAGTTAGGAACTAATGTTCTTCGAGTGGATTTTCTCTTGTTTGTTGGATACCACTTATTCTCTCCCATTGTATCTCAGCCCAGTGAACGCCCGGCGTTGATTCCTGGAATGTTTGCTGAGTGGAATAATCACACATGGGCTGCAGTATTAGCACAACACAAACAATACGAATTAGGAGTTACTGCACACTCTGGTATTGTCAGTATATTTGTTTCATTATTAAAAGGCACAAACCTCCAAGATAATTTAATATAACATTGAAAAAAACGTGACAGCAATAGAGGAACGTCTCAAAATTTCTAGGTCATGAAAGCTTCAAAGGGAAAGAGGGAATAACGTAACTGAACTCCTATGGAGCTGTTTGGTGCCACTTTCCCATTTTTCAATACATTCATCGTATGATCCCTGCATTTCAGTACTAAGGGAAACAATGAAATCATTTTTATCAGAATTTATTTATTTAAATTTATGTCACCATTGCAGCCCATGAGCGACAATCAATGTGCATGATTATCAGTTCGTACTAGCCTTGGTATGATTAAACACAGTCCATTGCATTGCTTTGTTATTTGGCCATGTTTCAGGTTACAGTATCAAATTACTTTTACCTGTACGTTTGGTTAATTCGTTTTCCCTACGAGATATTCAAGTGTTCAAGTTGTCGTAATTGACTTACTCTGAACTGTTTACTAAACAAAAACAGATATACGTCACTTCACTTTTCTTCCTTAGCAGATGAGGTCAATAAATATGATTTCCCAAATAGGGCGAGAAATACGGTACTGTTCTATAAAGAACTACATAGCCTACACAACCTCTTAACTCGTCTACAATAGGGCATTCCGTGGTAAAAAATAGGTTATCCCTAGTGGCAAGTTACTTAAGAAAGAGTCCAAGGCCAAGCTAGTAACTCTTATAAAAGACGTATTCACCCTTGGCAAAGCCATCTCCTTACAGGTCATGAGTGTTATCGAGTCTGTATGTCCGGTCACCTCCCGGAACAAATAACCTGGGTACTCCTTTTAATGTTGGCTGAATGAACCTCACAGCAATGTGGATATATTCCAAAACATTCTCAAAAGGGGCACAAATAAATGTTGTTTTTTTATATAAGGCACTTAGAAGGCAGTAATAGTTGGTTTAAGAGGACAAACAAGGAAATAAACAACCCCTTGCAAGAGTTTAGGCGTCTTGAAAACTGAGAATAGCAGACGAGAAGGGGAGGAGCTATGAAAAATCCAGAGGTGAGAGACCCTAAAAGCTAATTATAAAATCAATTTTAGGTCGGAGAAAAATCAATCCATCTGGGGAAGTCGGACACGGTAGTCGTGAACTCTCCCTTCTCTGAGTACAATAAAATAATTATCTGTATAAAGTATTCTGTTGCATTGCTGTCCACAAGATACAGACTGGAGGAATAATTTTTTTATATTGCCATTTTCAACACTCAACTAATTCTTGAAATGAACTGTGTTCTTTTCATTAAATTGATTTTCATAGTTGTTTACTTGATATGCGGTTAAATAGTGAGATGAGTGATAATCTTTTTTTTTTGGCAGTTCTTTGATCTATGCGAAGGCTCACTGCAATATATCTCTGTTCCTATCTTGGTCTTGTCTTTGCCCGGGCCACGCTCTCCCCTCCCACGGACCGCTAATTAAGGTCTTCACTAATGAAATTACGCTTGATTGCGACACCGACAGATGGAGTTGAGGTTTGTGGCACGTATACTACCGGCGCCCCTTTCCCGGGTTACTTATTTGGGCATTTATAAGCGCACCGAACTAAGTTAAGGCAAAGTGAAGCAGTGCAACTGAGCTGACAGTGCAGAGCATGACAAAGGAGACTAGAAAGTAACGTCTGCATGGGGATAGCGTAGTAAGTATTGGCTGTATTCGTGTCAGCCAGGGTAGTACTGGATTTATACAGTACGAAGAAACATCTGAGAGACCTGATAGAAACACTTGAGAGATGATTTTCGTTACCGGTATTGAATCTTGACTGCCAGATTCACGTCAATTGAGGTAATCCAGAGCGCCAGTTCAGAAGTACTTTTAATCATAATCCAAACTTCAGTTAATATATGGAAACGTTTTTAAAAAAGAAAGTCTTGAAATATACAAATGTCTTTCGGTTTTTGCTATTGTAGATGGAGATCTTGTTGTTTACGTAATATGCGACGTCTGAGTTAATTCAGGAGCAGGGAATAACAACATCGGTTACATGTTATAATTGCAAAGAAATCCCCGCTCAAAGGGCAAAGTAATGGAGAGACATCGTCACTGAATTCTCACCAAAATTACTGCAGTTCGAATATTTGTCAAGGCAAGATATAGGCCTATGTTGAAATGGAAAGTTACGTGCCTGTAGATTATATATTCTGTAAAACTGGAGATCCCGTACCTGTGATCGTTACACCAACACACATGGAAAACTACACTCAACCAGCGAATCCTCGTTTATTTTAAGGGGATAAGAGTAATTTAGTAACGATGTAGTGTCCCGGTGCGAAGACAGAAGACCGTTGGTAAATACGAGCATACACATCAAAAAGATTTTGCACCACCATGGTGTTTGCCACTCGACTGATTATACAGCAAAGAAACATAATGTCTTGCAAGCATAATCATGCCGAACGAAAGAATAAAGCTCATCTTTCTGAAAGTTGCTCTCTTGAAACCAATTCAAATCTTTCAAAACCAAAAAACACCACCTCTGGCTCTGGTGGAGGCCCGCACCCTTCGAGTCATGCTGTCCACTAATTCATCTAGGCTTCCTTGTAACAGGTAGCCCCATTCTTTCACGGCATTCTTATGGACACCACCTGTGCACGTGGAGGGTTCATGCGTTCCAGGATGGCCCGTTTCAAATGATCCCAAGCGTGATCAATGGGATTCAGAATCGAGGGACATGCAGGCTATTCCATACGAGCAATCCATACCTCCTCGAAGTAGTCATTTACCTGGCAAGCACGGTGCACTCTGGCGTTGTCATCTTGTAAACGAAACCCGTCACCAACGTGTAGATGGAAATTCAAAACAAATGCTTCGAGGATGCTGTCCCAATATGCCTCTGCTGGCAGGTTGACTTCAATTGTAACGGGCGGCTTCTGATGGCCATACGACGATTGCGAATGGCTTTTGGTGTAACAGCCGTACCAGTGGCCACCAAAATGCCGTTGCATTGTCGCCGGGAATCCTGAGGAACCTAATTCGAAGGAATCGGCCCTGAGCAGTTGTCATTGACTGTAGTCGTACGGTAGCAGGCAAATCCTCCCACTCCCCGTTTCGAAGTGATTCCAAATCCTCATGAAATCAGAATTGTTCACCCCGATCACTTGGGCTACGATCAGAAAGGACAGCCCTGCTCACGCAGAGTCAAAATACATAATCGTCCTACGTGGAATGTTGATACACTGACGGGGTCATCCAGTTTGACGCATATTTTCATCCTTCAGTGAACAAGTGTGCGCTAGTGTCCGCATGAAATATCCAAGAAGTGTCGGCACCTGCAGTCCCTGCTTTGTTGTACGAGAGTCGCATTTACAGTTGTCTACGAGGAAAATCTATAAGGGTTTCCCTAGCATTAATGGTATGCGTGACAGGGTAGTGGTGCAAAACATTGTTGATGTGTGTATTCACCCACTAAAGGCTGCTGAAAGTGGACAGCAGTGAAATGTCACCCACTTTGCTTTCGAGCTGTGCGGTGAATCTACCAACCCAATATTCGATGACCGAGAGAATTGATATCTCTCCTTCGATAATGAATACAACTATCCATAACAGTCTTGAACTACGGTGCGTTCGTTGGGCTTGAATGTACCATTTCTTCCTGCACCACATTGTCGAACCTACGACCAATTGAAGAAAACTTTATTAAAATACCTGATTGGATTAGAATGGAGCACTATGGTATAAATTTGTCTGATTGCCAGTGGTCACTTTCGGTACATCACATACCATGAAAGGAGAATACATGACAGTTTGTAACGTACCCAATGTGGAAGCAGCCCCAATGAAAACACGCTTTAAGTTACGCAACGCCCATTACAACAGAAAATAGTTTTGGAAATCTAGCTCATTCAGAGTATGATATTGCATTTGAATGTACGGGAGAGACTCCTAATAAACAAATTAAACCGAAGGAGGTTAAGCAGATAAGTCTTGGTGTACTTGGAGACTCTATGGTCAGGAATGTGAGTAGGAAAATGAAGAATTCGATTGTGTATTATCCAGGTCAGTCAACTTACTCGATCGTTGGCGGTGTAAAAGTAGAACCAGATTTTGCAGAGATAACATGCCGGTACAAATAACATTAACAGCTCGCCACCACCATCACATATGGAAGACATGAAACAGCTCGTAGTGAAAGTGAAGAATAAATTAGTAATCGCGAAAGTGTGCATTAGTGGAGTGATATACAGGACGTCATGTGGACTACAAATACATTAATGCGATTAATTAGTGCCTTGACTGGATTTGTTGGGAGATGGACTTGCTATTCATTGATGGTGTTTCATGGATATGAGATACGGATTTTGGAAGAGATGGCCTGCATTTCAACGGAAGGGGATCTTCATATTCCAGCAACCTGTTAAACAGAGTAGTGGACAGCCCCCAAACGGGAAACGAGTAAGGAAGCAGAGCGGTGGCCATGTGAAGTCAAACACAACCCCAAACACTGAGACAACTCGCAGGGTAAGTGCGCTGCTAGATATTCCTCAGTGTAATAATAATGATAATAATAATAGTAATGATTTTTTTCGCTAGTGGCTTTACGTCGCACCGAGACAGACAGGTCTTATGGCGACAATGGGATAGGAAAGGGCTAGGAGTTGGAAGGAAGTGGCCGTGGCCTTAATTAAGGTACAGCCCCAGCATTTGCCTGGTGTGAAAATGGGAAATCACGGAAAACCATTTTCAGGGGTGCCGACAGTGGCATTCGAACCCACTATTTCCCGGATGCAAGCTCACAGCTGCGCTCTCCTAACCGCACAGCCAACTCTCCCGGTAATAATAATAATAATAATAATAATAATAATAATAATAATAATAATAATAATAACAAGTAATAAGGGAAATTGTGAACTCCTAGCAAACCATTTCATGGACCTTTTAAACTGTGAATCTCCAAAGGAACAATTCACCTATGAAAAACCAACACCTAATCCAGATTCAGAACCCCCCACATTACAAGAAGTCAAACAAATAATCAAAGATTTAAAAGACAACAAAGCACCAGGAGAAGATGGAATAATCGCTGAAATGTTGAAAATTGGTGGTGACAAACTGGCCCAGAGTATTCAAAAAATCTTACAGGACATTTGGTTTTCTGAAGAAATTCCGGAGGATTGGAAATGTGCATTGATTCACCCACTTCACAAGAAAGGAGACAAATCAGATATTAATAACTACAGAGGAATTTCTCTCCTCTCACTCGTATATAAAATCTTCTCTAAAGCTCTACTTAATAGATTAGAGAAACAAACAGACCACCTGATCGGAGATTATCAGGCTGGATTCCGAAAAGGGAGATCCTGCGCAGAACAAATCCTAAACCTAAAAACCATACTACAGATTCGCAAAACCAAACAAACAGTAATCACCTTTGTTGACTTCAAAAAAGCGTATGATTCCATAGATCGGCAGACCCTGTTCAACATACTAGAGGAATTTCAAGTCGACAGGAAAACGAGGGAATTGATTAAACAAACTCTGACCAACACAACATCAAAAGTTAAGTTCTTGGGAGAAATTTCTGAACCGTTCGAAATCAGAACTGGCGTCCGACAGGGAGATGGACTATCCCCACTACTATTCAATTTAGTTTTGGAAAAAGTGATTCGTGAATGGAGAAAAGAAACTAAAGGTATAAACATTGGCAGACTTCTTAAAGACAAAATTCACCTTGACTGCTTAGCTTTCGCAGATGACCTTGCGATCCTTTCGAACAACAGACAAGAAGCAATCCAATCCATAGAAAAATTGAATGAAATAGCCGCAAAAACCGGACTTCAAATTTCATTTGAAAAGACGCAGTTTATGGAAGGAACTAAATCAAGATTCGACAATCAACCATTAATCACCAATTGTGGAATAATTTCCCAAGTAGACAAATTCAAGTATCTAGGTGAAATTATTCAGCCAGCAGGGTTAAATCAGGAAGCTAACAAAGAAAGAACTGCTAAACTGCAAAGGGCTTACAAAATCACATGGAACAGATACAACAAAAGATGTATATCAAAAAATGCAAAAGTACGACATTACAATACAGTCATCAAACCAGAGGCACTTTATGCATCTGAAACACTGATCATTGGCGGCAGGTCACAAATGAAAAGCATTGAGAAACAAGAGAGGAAAATTCTCAGAAAAATCCTAGGACCAAAGTTCGAAAATGGAATTTGGATGAAAAAGAAACCACACGAAATTTTTCAATTCACAGAAAAAATCACAGATACCATCAGAAAGAGACGACTAAAATTCTACGGACACCTACACAGAATGGATAACAACAGGCTGACAAAGAAAATTCTAAATCTAGCTCTAACCCTGAAAATCCGCAACAATTGGTTAGCAGAAATACATGAAGATCTACAAGAAATGGGTATCGAGGACGAAACCATTCAAGATAGAATGAAATTTAGAAGCTTAGTAAACAAACATAAATTTGCAGAGAAACCAACAAGAAAAAATACAGGCTGGACAGAAACACGCAGAAAGGAACACAGTGAAAAAATGAAGAGATATTGGGAAGAAAAGAAGAAGAAACATTGTGCAAAATAAGTTCAAACGCGCTCCACAGCTGGGCACCACGAATCAAAAAAAAAAAAATAATGGTAGAACTAATGAAGATAATAGTCACAGTGGTGATAAGGAAAAAAACTATTACCAAATAGGTTACAAGGAAAATAACGGAAACTCTCTCGAAAATTCATAGCTTTCCGACGAGACAACGCCACTAACGCTATCCTGCGGTACGCGGTTATAACTACTTACAGCTGCTTTCACTTGTATGCGAAAACGTATTGCATTCAAGTTTCAAATATATTATGGAACTGGTTTTCAAGTAAGAAATGTGTGATCTGGGCTTATAATATTTTATTATCCACGAGACAAGGCATGAAAAATTACATCCATTTGAGGCTTACAACTAGACAAAAAACCACTTACACTATCTGCAATTTTCAGATAAGGCACGAAAGATGACAATTATATACATTCAAAAGTAACTTAGCGTACTGCACATACTGCATGTTATTTTCTGCAATTTGAGATGTGTAGGTATCATTTGGTTTACATACCAAGACTTTACCGAGGACTTCGAAGTATTTGTGGGCCAACAAGAAATTACATTTTGTCACACATTACGTCTATGCTAACACATTCACTCAATAAGGACTTCACTAACTTATTGTGAACCAGTAGCCATTTTGCTGGCTGAATTTACCCATCGACGCAATGAGACATACCTGTGTCGGTGCGACGTAAAGGAATAGCAAGAAAAAAAAAACAACAACATTCTCTCGATTTTACTTCATTGAAATACTGTATCTCTGTAATAGCCAGTCTGTATTCGCTTAATCTGCTTTACATTGTTAATTCACCGCCTCGACACTTCCCCCTTTTATTCCCAGACAGCGTAAGTAGGCAGTCCCCACCTCCACAGCGGAGCAAAAAGGACAGAAATGAGCAGTGTTTCAAATTTTCCTTGCTTTAAGGGTCGGATATTGGGTTTTCCAGCCCGTTTTGACCTATTTCACAAGTGTTTAGTGAATAATAGTATTGTTGGCGTTTTTGGGGTGTATGTTTGCATTTTTATCTGATTTTTCTCTCGAATTTCGTAGTTTTGGAAATGGAATTTTAGATATTTTGAGCGGTGTTTTCCACGCAGAAGTGTGAAGGAAAGGGCATATATGCTTAAAAGCGTCGAAGCTTTACATATTGCAAATTTTATAGTTTTTCGAATATTGGATTTTTTGACATTAGAAGGGCGTTTCAGCGTTAAATGCAAACGACGGGGCACCTAAGTGTAAAAGTGTAAAAGCGTGTTGAAGTTTTGACTTGCGACATGGAGAATGATTTTGGATGTTCGCGATTTGGCAGAGTTTTGGTATTTCCGTACTGCTGTACATAACATAAAAAATGGCAATTAGACAGTATGGTGATTGTGTTAGCTCAGCGAAAAAAAAATATTGCATTTACAAGACACTTAAACGAGATCGGATTGATTAATCCATGAATCATACGTAGAATGAAAGCCTAGCTGTTTGACGTATTGCCGCGTTTCTGCGGGGCTTTTTCCACGAGATCATGTTCTGAACGTCGCGCTTTTTTTAGTTCTTCAATGGAAAATCCTCCTTCAATCGGTTGTCCCTTCAGGTCATCTAGTAAATAGGTAACCGGCCTGGTAATTTTAACTTATCTAATACGAAAAATCTCCGAACTCCAGTTTGGTATATAACCTTTAACGGAAATAGACGTATGTTTACTGATGCGAACCCGAACGTCCGTACGAAAAATGTTGACGTCGTGGATCGGCTGATTTAATAGGGTTAAAAATACGATTTAAACCTGGAATATTTTCCGTTACCAGCCGTGGTTTCGTACCAATAATTCGTTGTTTGGTGGTGTTGTAATGCGCTACTGAAGTTTGTAGTAAACTGAGACATCGGTACCTTCCTCTGGGTCTAAATTATCGCTACAAGTTTGTTTGAAAGTTCGATTGAAACATTCTACAACGCTGGATTTTAGATTACTAAATGTGAAATAATGACGAGTGCCTAGCGACTTTAAATAGGCTGAAAATTCCTTGTTAAATACTCTTTTCCTTGGCGCATTTGTGGTAGCTTAGGCTGGCGTTAGTATTTCTGAATGATGTGCTTGAATGCGGCAGTGAAAAGAGTATCTATGTTATTACGTACCGACTCGGCAAAGGCCATTTTCGAATAGAGATCGATGACGGCGAGCATGTACTTGACTCCGTCGTTGCTTTTGTCAGAAGGTATCATTTCAACGAGATCGTCTTGCAGAGATCGTCAACACCGCGTGAAATGAATTTGCGACGTAAATATTTACGATGAATTAGAGTGTGCAATTCAAAGTTAATTATTTTAATGGGTGAAGATTTGATGGGTGATGTTTTAAACGATAATTGCGGCATGACGAAGTTGGTCTTCTACTTCTAGAATTTCACCTTCGTTTCCTGTATATACAGCCGGTTGAGATGCTTTTAAGAGTTGTAATCGTTTAACTAATATATTGGTATTATAATTATTTTGGTTAGAAACACCGACATTAGGTTCCAATGCCTTAATTATGTCAGAATGTATTTTATTGCCAGACGCTGAAGCTGTGCGTAGAGCACTCTGCCGTAGGAAATAACTTCAAGATGATTGTCCTTTTTATCTGGAATAATGGGTTCCGAACGATCGTAGTTACGGCGAAAGGCATTCGTTGCAAATAAAATTGACTTGTACTTAGCGAGAACATCTATTTCGTAGTCGCTGCAGTTGCGAACTCTCAAAAATTTTGCTAGTTGCTTTACGTCGCGCCGACACAGATAGGTCTTATGGCGACGATGGGACAGGGAAGGGCAGGGAGTGGGAAGGAAGCCGCCATGGCCTTAATTAAGGTACAGCCCCAGCATTTGCTTGGTGTGAAAATGGGAAACCACGGAAAACCATTTTCAGGGCTGCCGACAGTGGGGTTCGAACCTACTATCTCCCGAATACTGGATACTGGCCGCACTTAAGCGACTGCAGCTATCGAGCTCGGTAGGTCTCAAAAATAGAAGTTCCAATTTACATCTCTTACGGTGATGTTATTGTCGGATATATTGATATATGTATCGCCAATACCAAACTTCTTGTTTTCGTAGCGAATTATGTATGCTGTATCCGTTTTCTTGGTAAATAACTGTTCCAGAAATGGTGAAGTTTCGGGACCGTAGGTAGCTCGAAGCGCCGTTTTAAATAGCGCGTGATCTGCTGGCGTAGACAAGAGTTCGGATAATGTTTTTTCTTTTGACGTACATGATGGTGTAGGTGTTGAAGAAATGACTGGCGCTGACGGAAACTGTGGTCCTTTGACAGGTGAAAGCACTTCTTCTCCTTCTACTTCATCGTTGTCTAAAGTCTGCGTCGCCTATATTTTCGGCTCCTTACCCGAAGTCTTTGTTGTCTTATATTGTGTTTCTTTCGACTTCGTATGCAATACATTAGGAACATCGATGCGGGTTTCAGTAATGTTTATAGTGGTGATTTTAAATGTTTTTGAACAAAAAGCTCGTTGTCTGCACGCGGAAGTTTTAGTTCACGAAACTTGCGTCGGATATTATTTCTAGAAGTGATAATATGATGTTTCAGTTGCTTATCCATTTATGTCTAGAAGTGCTGCCTCAAAGCGTCACCGTTGACTTAAAGTTGAGTAAAATCCCCGAAGCTTCTACGATAGCGGCCTTTGCCGATTTCCCTCTGTTTATCAATAACAAGACAGCCGTGACGGTGTGCATTCAAGCAGGCAGCACACAACTCCGTTAATGCTGTAAATGACATGTCCGGGATTTCATGGTCCTCAAAAACATGGCGCATATTCCGTTCATCTTTTCGAAATAGGACAATAACGTGTGCATTTTCGCGAATTAGCTATTTCGGTATTCGGCAATAGTTTTGGCATCCAATACTAAAACAGACATGAAAAATAACCTGCTGTTCCGTGGAAACATCGCCGAAAATCATGAGCGAGTCGGGCCGAACGTTATCTGGAGAAACAACGTCTTCCTGCCCTGCCAAGGCAAAATATGCCATTTTCCCTTTATGAGCCCTGACATGACTCCTTCTAAGAACGCGTACAGTAGCTGATAGAGCGACTTGGCAAAAATGTAGATATTTTGAAAGCGCACGCCATTCAACGAGGTGATGACAGTAAAAGATAAGTTTGTTTTACTGCACCCAAAGGACAGGCAATGAGACAGCGAAAAGTTGTGGGGAAAAAGAGGTCTGTGGCGTTGTTCGGTCGATGTTGGAATAAGGCAAGGAACTGCGTTTGTGACTGGAAGGGACTGCGATTGCTTAATTAATTTCACAGTGTTGGAAACATGGTATACTTAATATATATAGAGAGAGAAACCTGTAGGTCTAAGTCTATTATATACTACTTACGATAATTGAAGTGATTGGTCTAGGAAACAAATGAATGAAAACATACCTCGTGATTCTCTTCCTTGAAGTAATGTACCCCACGTTCCAACAATCTGTAGAATTCACTTGAGAGGGGTTTAAAACCCCATTGCGTTTTTCTGGCTGACGTAAAATATTGTAAATTATATGTTAAGATTTCTTTGGGTTCATTCACTTAGCCGTGATGAAGTAAATTATTTCACCGGATAAACTACAGTTCTTATTCATAGCTGATGTACCTTCCGATCCTGCCCATTCTGAGGAATTTCAGATATAAATGATTTTGTGGGCGTATTCGGACGGTACACCCTGAGGGAGCTAGCCAGGTGGGTTCAGGACAGGCGGTAGCGTGCATCATTGACGTGGTTCCTTTCGTTTTCCCTGAACGCATGTGATAGGAGGATTAATTCCTTCTACTTGTTTACATTACTCTAAAAAAGAAATGGGAGAGTTTTTTGCTACTGGCTTTACGTCGCACCGACACAGGTAGGTCCTATGGCGACGATGGGATAGGAAAGGCCTAGGAGTTGGAAGGAAGCGGCCCTGTTCGTAATTAAGGTACATCCAAACATTTGCCTGGTGTGAAAATGGGAAACCGCGGAGAACCATCTTCAGGGCTGCCGACAGTGGGATTCGAACCCACTATCTCCCAGATGCAAGCTCACAGCCGCGCGCTACTAACGCACGGCCAACTCGCCCGGTAAAATGAGAGTCAGAACTTAAATACCAATATTAATGATGATTGTACGTTAGCATAATTTGGTCATTGAACATTTTTCCTTTCTACTTAATGTAACAAAATACGTATCCTCCACAAATTTTCTACGGCTACATATACTCCACAGAGGTCTCGTGTCGGAGATTTTGGGTCTGAGTTGACTTTCTTTATCCACTGTAATTTTCATAAGTACTTGGCTTCCGAATTCACTGCATTGCAGCCACAATGGGGTTGGACACAATGATTTTACAACGTTATCGTAAATTCCATTATTGAAGGTCTAATAGAACCAATTTTGTAGAAAAATGTTCATTGTTGTTGATAATAATAATTTCGTGTGGCTATTTCTAGCCGAGTGCAGCCCTTGTAAGGCAGACCCTCCGATGAGGGTGGGCGGCATCTGCCATATGTAGGTAACTGCGTGTTATTGTGGTGGAGGATAGTGTTATGTGTGGTGTGTGAGTTGCAGGGATGTTGGGAACATCACAAACACCCAGCCCCCGGGCCATCAGAATCAACCAATGAAGGTTAAAATCCCTGACCCGGCCGGGAATCGAACCCGGGACCCTCTGAACCGAAGGCCAGTACGCTGACCATTCAGCCAACGAGTCGGACATTGTTGTTGTTGATAATGATTGTTGTTAATATTATCTGAATTATTGAACTCTTAGGCATCCTTTCTTTTCTAAGTTTCCTTCTTCACCTTGTAGGATTATTACATGAACCTTGACCTTTCCCTTTCCTTCGATAATCCAGGGGAACCCTAAGATAGCTCAGTCACTCTTCCTGCGCGCTTGCTGCTATTCGATTGATATGTCGTAGTTTAGTGTACCACTCTTATTTGAAGTGATTTGCTTACCTGTGTATAGTTACACTGAATATAGATGTACCGTCAACACTTCTTTAATTTTAAATGAAGGTGTACTTAGCCAGCATTCTTACCTGCACTTAGGCTACGGGTTCTCTATTCTCGCGTATCATCATCATCATCATCTGTTTACCCTCCAGGTTCGGTTTTTCCCTCGGACTTAGCGAGGGATCCCACCTCTACCGCCTCAAGGGCAGTGTCCTGGAGCTTCAGACTCTTGGTCGGGGGATACAACGGGGCAATATGACCAGTACATCGCCCAGGCGGCCTCACCTGCTATGCTGAACAGAGGCCTTGTGGAGGGATGGGAAGATTGGAAGGGATAGGCAAGGAAGAGGGAAGGAAGCGGCCGTGGCCTTAAGTTAGGTACCATCCCGGCATTCGCCTGGAGGAGAAGTGGGAAACCACGGAAAACCACTTCCAGGATGGCTGAGGTGGGAATCGAACCCATCTCTACTCAGTTGACCTCCCGAGGCTGAGTGGACCCCGTTCCAGCCCTCGTACCACTTTTCAAATTTCGTGGCAGAGCCGGGAATCGAACCCGGACCTCCGGGGGTGGCAGCTAATCACGCTAACCACTACACCACAGAGGCGGACATTCTCGCGTATACTAGTGGTAAATAATACCACGTGGACAATTTGTCTTTGAAGGTTCTTCTGCCTCTCCTACCTCCTTCTACTCTCATCTCTTTGCCCTTTATGACTAAGCTATATTTTTGCCACCTATACACCTTAGCAGCAATTCGACACTCTAAACACGGTCAAAGACAGATAGTGAGTGCCATATCGCAAGCAAGTGAATACGGTAATTTCATGCGTGTAATTTTGACGTTCAATGGGTGTATTTTCTGTTCACTGTGGTTCGAATAACCCATTTCGAAGAATTTATGTGAGGAAGAATCAAAGTCTCTCAGGGAATCATTATCGCGGGCAGGTGGAAATATTGGACAATGTTTCAGCCGTGGACGTACGGCAGCTCGAAACGTAGTTATTTGATACGCACTTGCATCCTTTTAGTTGGGTGAACGACCTGAGAACAGTCTCAGGGATGAAAATTTCCAGGTTTACCGTATGGCAACATGCACTCGAATTAAGTATTTTGATATTTACTTTCTTTCAGTTGATACAGGTTTTGAAAAGAAGCCAGAGTAGTGAAAACATGCCTTGAATGTCAACAAACTGCACTGGTATTCGATACTGCAGTCCTGAACATACATAGTACGTGGACAACCAACGGCATAAATAAGAAAACTGTAAGAGTGTGGACTGTTTTCGGGCGAGACTCTGTTCAGGTTTCGCAGTTATAGCCGGTATGTTTACCTTATCTATTCGTGTAACATTACAACATAAAGTCAAGGAAAAGGAACATATCCTGCACGACAGTCAACAATAAAAGTCATAACACAAACCTAAGAGTGACGCATTGAATTACACTTTGCAGGCCCAGTACCTGCAGATCCCCCAGAGAGCAGTTCACAGGAGCTAATATACTTAGAATAAGGTGGTTCACAGTCAGCGTTTCGCCACATGCAGTTAGTGAAGTATCGTTATCAACCAGATATCCTAATTACTGCAAATTTCCTCTGCATCTTCACATTCCTGTTCAAAAACAGTTAGTGGCTTTTCCGGCATTCCAGGCTTTCCATTCACTCTCGTGATGTGGGGCGAATAGTTCTTCTGGTAGTATCAATGCAGACAGTTTCGTAGTTCAGTTGGTTCTTTCTAAGGTTTTGTTAAGAACTGGAGTATTTGGGAACAAACTCCCTCAAAATTTTAGTATCGCCTGTGCTGGGTGTTTTTTCCTTCTATTTTTGTTCAACTTAATTCCGTGCATGCTTTCCTGATAGATTTTCCGAACCATTTGACCTTGCTCGTATACATATATAATAGCAAATAAAGAACGGGGTCCTCACCCTTCGGGGGAGTTCTCGCTTACTCCTGGCTCCACTGCGGCTGTCCCATTTGCTCTTTATTTTACACGCGCAACCAGTTTTGTCTGTAAAAGTAGGTTGCCAGCTGAGCAATAGTGCAGTACTAGTTAGAAAATATCATGTCACAGCACTCCAGGCCTTTTAAAGTTTGAAGGGCTAAAATTCCTCATTGGTCCGAGCCCGCCCGGCGCCGTTGAAAATTGTGGCTTCCATAGAAACAGTCGTTAATTGAGCTACATCCGGGACATGACCGGGTGATTTTCATTCGTTTTGGCCTTAGATTTTGCCTGGCTCACTGCAGCTTCCCTTCCAGTCAATTGTGGAGAAATTACAGTCATTCATTTTACTTTGCGAAACACTACTAGCAATCAGAGAACCTTACTACCGAGTAAGTTGGTCGTGCGGTTAGTCACGAAGCTGTCAGCTTGCAATCGGGAGATTGTGGTTTCGAATCCAATCCATTGGCAGCCCTGAAGATGGTTTTCTGCGGATTCCCATTTTTACATCATGCAAATGTGGGGGCTATACCTCTATCAGATGCATGGTGGCTTTCTTCCCAATCCCAACCCTTTCCCATCCTTGGGTTGACGAAAATCTTCGATGTTTTTATGCGATGTTAAACCACTATCAAGAAATAAAAGGAAAAGAGGAAAACATGTTCTCAGTCGATGTGGTAATTATACGTCATACTGACTATTTAATACACAATCTGAAGTTTGTGGTATCGCACAGGCTGTATCTGACAATACGTGGTCAACTAACACTGGATTTAAGACAAAGTTATATTACTAGACTTTTCGCGGATAAACTGAAATAGGACACTATGGTATTACCAATGATTGTTGAAATGCACTAACCTACGTATGTTTTAATTTTTTGTTACGAATGCTTTTATTATTCTTTCTTTCTTAATCCATTTACGCTCCAGGGTTGGTTTTATCACCGGACTCAAAGAGGGATCTCAACTGTACCGCCTCAGGGGCAGTGTCCGGGAACGTGAGATTTCGGGTCGGGGGATACTACTGGAGAGGACGACCAGTAACTCACCCAGGCAGCCTCAGCTGCTATATTCAACAGGGGACTTATGGGGAAAATGGAAGATCGGAAGGGATAGACAAAGAAGAGGGAAAGAAGCGACCGTGGCCTTAAGTTAGGTACACTCGGCATTTGCCTGAAGGAGAAGTTCGAAACAACGAATAGCCACTTAGAGGATGGCTGAGATGGGAAACGAACCCCCGTCTACTCAGTTGACCTCCCGAGTCTGAGTGAAACCCGTTCCAGCACTCGTACCACTTTTGAAATTTCCTGGCAGAACAAGGAATCGAACCCATATCCGCGGGGTTGGCAACTAATTACACTAACCACTACACCACAGGGGTGGACTGCATTTATTACAATCATGCAATAACTGTGAATATTCTTGCATTAAGGCCGAGTCAGTTAATTTATCAGGGAAAGGAATGGAGAATCTCTTGTACGATTGAGGCTTAAGGGAGATTATAGTTGGAAGAAATACATACATACAAGCACACTCTTCTCGTCCAAACAATCGTCACGCGAAAGCCCATTGTATTACAGAGCTTGAGAAAATAATAATGTATATTAGCAGTATGTATAAATCTGCTATACACCTCCTAAAAGAAGGTAATGGAGAAACAAATCAAACGAAGAATCCAATACCATCAGAGAGAAAAGACACTCCGAGATTGGAATTAATTTTTGAACTTGGTAAGGAGAATTCTCTTTGCAGCTGTATGCTGGAAGACAATACAAATTCAAGCTTTCTCGAGAAGCGTGAAGCTCAATAAAAATTACATCGTTGATACATGATCAGTGTTTTGCAACGGCATCCAATTGTCTTCGGTTATTTCATTTAATTTTTGTATTGAACATGAAAGTATGAGAGAAGAAATGGAATATGAGGTAATATGGTACGTCTATGAAAATAATACTCTCTGGCAACTGAGTCAGCATTGAGAAGAAATCCTGCAAAACATTACTGTACATCATACTAGTGGAATAGTGAAGGATAATTAAGATAATTCATACTGTACCCTTCCCGGGCGTATCACGGCAACAATTACATAATTCGGCTTCACAAACAAATATATAAATGGAATTCCTGGATGAGAAACTTCGGAAATCACTTCCCGGGCTCGAAGTCCCATCCTCCCTACTTTTATTGCGACAAGGGCTAAAGCTGAGAAGCATACGGGTAATGGAATGTTCGTAAAAGAAAATGGGCACTACATTAAAAGTAACGAAAGTAGGGTTTTCTATAATGTAAAAGGAATACATTAATGTTATTAAATGAGAAGAGTTTTGTTCCCAATATTTACTAAGAATTTTTATTAAACTGATAGAACCACACGATAAAATGCACGAGATAATGCCATATTATTACACATAAAAATTAATCAATAGTAAATCAATCATTTGTATACAGTATGCCTCAACGTCTTTGTCAGTTCGTACACTGTTTTGGTTATCGCTTGGCATACTTTAAATCATCCTATTAGCGCGCACTAATACTATATACATTTTACACAAACGCAAGTTTATTTACCTCTGAGCTATGATACTCGGTGGTATCTATTATCTGAATGGATTGACCATAAGGTCAGGATGGGACTATCTCATTAAGTCATATTACTATACTAGACTTAACTAAAGTTGGCGTCTGACAAGTAAGGTTAGAGGGAGGAGCACTGCACGTGCATCTCACGATGTTGCCACATTCCAGCATTCCTTTCTACATGCTCTTACCCCTCGCTTCCGGCTCACTTGTTCCCTCCTTCATTCTGACCGCTGTGATCTGTTGTAGACTACCTGGCCAGGCGGTGTCGTCCCATTTGCGATCACTCTTATACAAACAATCAGGTTCTTATCAGTGACAGTGACAGGTTTGACAACTCCCAGCAAGACGAGCTGCCCTGAAGTTTTATCTCCATGGCAACTGCAGTCGCCCCACCCTCGTTTCCATGGCAACCACACAGCCACTCCCTTTATCCCGCCTCGGCAGGCAGTAAACGGACCTCCCTCTAAGAAATGTCAGACACCAACTCTTATTATTAGCAGTATAGTTGGCTGTCATGGTTGTGGAATTTAGGCAGATTAAATTAGTACACATTCTTTTTCACGCACGAGATTACATTGCCGCATATCGAGCACATGGTCTATTTGACCACATCAATTACATATTATACTGAACACATACACGTATCCTGGGTTTACCTGACCCTGTTATATTCGAAGCGGATCAACACAACGTTGGTTTGCTATCCATCACCATAAGCACTTGAGAACAACAGAAATACATAAATATATTACACAGAGAATTATTAAACATATTAGCAAACAATACACCCTGAAGATATGGCCTAGTCAAGCCATATGGTATCAGGTTAAATCCATCGTTCTGACGCGGGTCGAACCCACGTTCTCCAGCTTCCAAGGTGCAAAAATCTGAAACTCCTACCACGAGGTAATTTAATAAATAAAAATGGGGAGAGATACGTCCTTCACAGTATCATACAATTTACAACGTTAGTCATAATATATTATTGATATGGGATTGTCAATGCAGCGGTAAGTGAAGGGGACTTACTAGAGGTCAAAAATCTGAAGGCTTTTAGAGGCGACTCCGTTCGCACATGGGACCAGAGAAATCCCTTTTCATCATAAATATTTCTCTCTAGTTGTGATCAGTGTTCTACCTAGCGGCCACAAAGAAACTTTATATTTTCTTTCTTTCTTTCTTTCTTTCTTTCTTTCTTTCTTTCTTTCTTTCTTTCTTCTCGTTTTGGCTCGTTTCCAAGTACACATTTATTTAAGGCCCGCCAATTCATATTTCTTATTATGCCGGCCATATACAGCCTAATTCAATACGTCGCGATAGCCATCATTAATCTAACTCTTTCTCATTCTGTCATCTGAAACATTTCACAAGTCTCATCTTCCCCATTGTCACGCTACTGCATCTCAAATCCACCTTATTTATTTATATAGAAGACTCTATTCCCAGAGGTCATTTAAGTAATAACATCTCACTCGCGCATCTGTATAATTCACAAGTTACACCGAACATCTTCAATAATCATATTTTTAATTATAATGGGATTTATAAATACATGCATTACCATGTGAAGCGAATACATAATCTATATACAAATTATTGTGAAGATCCATACCAGTTTGTAACATTGGGAAGAAATTATAAATTTAGCTGAAGCGCCATACACTCTTAAATCATGTGCTTCACACTCACTAAAATTTTTATTGGACCTTATATACTAATTCATGCAAATAAGCCCGCTGAAATATTAGTGATTATCCTTAAATCACAGATGATCCTAATTAAATTAATAAAAGAATATTTCCCAGTCACACGCGTATAGTGTTCCCTACATTTAATATTATTAATTACATAAAATCAACAAACTGCTATTCGTAATATGTTGATCACATGCTTTGGTACATTAAAAAATGGACTTATCGATACTGCGTGTGCTTTGCTGTCATCTCGAGGGTACACCTGTCTTTTTAGACGGTCATGACGACAGCTTCACTCTTAAATATTCCTTGGTTCCTTTTTCTTGTGGTACCGTTCATGTCTTCAATTGTGGTCTTCTATTGTTGGAATCTCTAGACGTTCCCTGAAGAGGTGAATGAATGAATGAATGAATGAATGAATGAATACTGATCTGCATTTAGGGCAGTCGCCCAGGTGGCAGATTCCCTATCTGTAGCTTTCCTAGCCTTTTCCTAAATGATTTCATAGAAATTGGAAATTTATTGAACGTCTCCCTTGGTAAGTTATTCCAATCCCTAACTCCCCTTCCTATAAATGAATATTTGCCCCAGTTTGTCCCCTTGAATTCCAACTTTATCTTCATAGTGTGAACTTTCCTACATTTATAAACGCCACTCAAACTTATACGTCTACTAATGTCATTCCACGCCATCTCTCCGCTGACAGCTCGGAACATAGTCGAGCAGCTCTTCTTCTTTCTCTCAATTCTTCCCAACCCAAACTTTGCAACATTTTTGTAACGCTACTCTTTTGTCGGAAATCACCCCGAACAAATCGAGCTGCTTTTCTTTGGATTTTTTCCAGTTCTTGAATCAGGTAATCCTGGTGAGGGTCCCATACACTGGAACCATACTCTAGTTGGGGTCTTACCAGAGACTTATATGCCCTCTCCTTTACATCCTTACTACAACCCCTAAACACCCTCATAACCATGTGCTGAGATCGGTACCCTTTATTTACAATCCCATTTATGTGATTACCCCAATGAAGATCATTCCGTATATTAACACCCAGATACCTACAATGATCCCCAAAAGGAACTTTCACCGCATTAACGCAGTAATTAAAACTGAGAGGACTTTTCCTATTTGTGAAACTTACAACCTGACTTTTAACCCCGTTTATCAACATACCACTGCCTGCTATCCATCTCTCAATATTTTCGAGGTCACGTTGCAGTTGCTCACAATCTTGTAACTTATTTATCACTCTATAGAGAATAACATCATCCGCAAAAAGCCTTACCTCCGATTCCACTCCTTTACATACATCATTTATATATATAAGTGCACCCTTCGGGTCAGGGTGACCATAGTTATTTTCCCAACTAGTCAGATAAACGTCTCAGGGTATCCATGTTTCCAGAAAAATGGTTAATTTTTCTATAATTCCGTTTAACGTGCGTCCAAATAGAAATAGTGACACCCTACGCAGTTCAAAATTCAGTAATTCAACGCTCAATTGTGAACTCCGCATACGTATACTTCAATCAACATTTCCTAAGACATATCCGCTTATCGGGTACCTTAGTTACTAAATACAACTACAGCCTATCACTACAAATGAGAACTCATTCGATTATATAAAACACAATCAAGAACATATTTATTAAATTACTGAGAATCGCGAAAGAAATGGTTAAATATCAAAAATAGTTCGTGAACGTTCAGTCATTAACCTAATAAAACAAGTATTTTAACTTCTGAATCAACTATTTTAAGTCAGCGCTGGCTTATTTCTAATCTAAATTTGTATGTCACAACACTCTGGGTTGAGTATTCCTGAAATGAATTCACATTCTGTTTCATCTTCCTATCAAAACTTAAGTCTGGTCGTTTATGTACACAAATATATCATAACCTTCTGACCACAGTCAAAGTTCAGTATTTCAATAAATAATTCTATCACTTGCGGTGTTAACTATTCACCATCATTAAAAATGCTACCATTACATTATTCATATTATCGTGGGAATGATCTGAATTTCAATAAAAGTGTCCTGAATTCTAATATCAGTGATCTGAATTATATTAAAAATTATCTGAGTTCGTTGGTGCTGAATAAAGTGAAGAAAATGAGAAATCAAATGACGTACTAAGTTTCTTGGTCCGATTGCCATTTAAAATACGGCTCCTAACCTAATATTCGCTCTTATAGTATTTCAAATTAAAAACGTCGATGATATCCTATGTAAATCTCATATTATTTCCCTACTCTAGCTAGATAATTTCTTATGTAACGTATTCCAGCTCAATATGCACACAGCCAATAAGCATTTATCATATATAGATGTGTAAGTGCCTGCATTACGATATTTCAATATTATATTATTATACTGGTTACATACTAGTTTCATCTTCCATGCAATCAACATTCACTCAGAATACGACATAATCATGCATAAATCTACCCATCACCAGTTGTTACTACTGTCAAACCACTCTCAAACTTCATCTCCTCTCGGGTCGGGTGGTTTTAACTGCCAGGACGACATCTCTCTCCAGGTTGGTCTATGCCGATTTAGCAAGCCATCATTTCCTCAGGAATACTGTAGATAATATACATCAATTCTGAAACATATGTATTCATCATGGTTCTGTGAAGTCTTAGTATTTATCGTTGATAACTGTTTATATATTTGCTAGCCTTCCTCTGCAGAAATATTTTCTTATTCCTTGAGACCAGTAGAAGATTATTTGCTTCGTCTAATCGTATATTCAAAGTTAGCTTATTTTCCTTTGTGAAGTATAATTTTTCAATGACCGCCTCTTTATTTACGATATCGTTGCTATTATTTTCTCCTGTTGTAGTTCAATCTCCAGCTCTAGCGTCTCGGTCAACATTTTGCTTCAAGACGATTAGCGTATAAGTATCCGGACGAACTTTTCCGAATTTCCGTGGTTTATATCCTCCTTACTGTATTTCAGGGTTTAGCACTTCGTTTCACCGTCGTCTCAACTTAATATTCTCGTTAGAAACTAGCAATCTTGCTTAATTCTTGAGAGCTATGTTCAGCACGTCTTGTCGTTACGAAGTCAATTTTTAAGTAAGTTTTTATAACAATCCGTTCGATCCTCCTTATTTTTTTAAAAACAATTCAATCGACTCTACTCTGTTGTACATTGCCTTCATAGTGGTAGGTTTAAATCAGTCATGGCCTTCTAACATACATAAATATCGATACTCTGCTACACATTTCTTTGCCTTGGCTGGTCTCTACCTTCCGTAGGCGCCATTTTGGAATCCGTCCAGTAAATGCATCGGGTACATAAGAAAACATAAATGTCTGATAATACTGACTTGAGGAATTCCCCTCTTAATTATTACAGGGTCAGATAAAGCTTCACCTACTCTAATTCTCTGAGATCTATTTTCTAGAAATATAGCAACCCATTCAGTCACTCTTTTGTCTAGTCCAATTGCACTCATTTTTGCTAGTAGTCTCCCATGATCCAACATATCAAATGCTTTAGACAGGTCAATCGCGATACAGTCCATTTGACCTCCAGAATCCAAGATATCTGCTACTTGCTGGAATCCTACAAGATGAGCTTCAGTGGAATAACCTTTCATAAAACCGAAATGCCTTCTCTATCGAACCAGTTATTAATTTCACAAACATGTCTAATATAATCAGAAAGAATGCCTTCCCAAAGCTTACGTACAATGCATGTCAAACTTTCTGGCCTGTAGTTTTTAACTTTATGTCTATCACCCTTTCCTTTATACACAGGGGCTACAATAGCAACTCTCCATTCATCTGGTATAGCTCCTCCGACCAAACAATAATGAAATAAGTACTTCAGATACGGTACTATATCCCAACCCATTGTCTTTAGTATATCCCCAGAAATCTAATCAATTCCAGCTGCGTTTCTAGTTTTCAAATTTTGTATCTTACTGTAAATGTCATTCTTATCATATGTAAATTTTATTACTTCTTTGGCCTTAGTCTCCTCCTCTATCTCGACATTATCCTTGTAACCAACAATCTTTGCATACTGCTGACAGAATACTTCTGCCTTTTGAAGATCCTCACATACACACTCCCCCTGATCATTAATTATTCCTGGAATGTCCTTCTTGGAACCTCTTTCTGCCTTAAATACCTATACATACCCTTCCGTTTTTCACTAAAATTTGTATGACTACCAATTATGCTTGCCATCATGTTATCCTTAGCTGCCTTCTTTGCTAGATTCGATTTTCTATTAAATTCCTTCAAATTCTCCTTACTTCTACAGCCATTTCTAACTCTATTTCTTTCCAGTCTGCACCTCCTTCTTAGTCTCTTTATTTCTCTATTATAATAAGGTGGGTCTTTACCATTCCTTACCACCCTTAAAGATACAAACCTGCTTTCGCATTCCTCAACAATTTCTTTAAACCAATCCCATAGTCTCTTTACATTTTTAATTACCGTTTTCCACCGATCATAGTTACTTTTTAGAAACTGCCTCATGCCTGCTTTATCAGCCATATGGTACTGCCTAATAGTCCTACTTTTAATCTCTTCCTTTCTATCGCATTTATTTTTAACTACCACGAAAACAGCTTCATGATCACTAATACCATCTATTACTTCAGTTTCCCTATAGAGCTCATCTGGTTTTATCAGCACGACATCGAGGATATTTTTCCCTCTGGTTGGTTCCATCAATTTCTGAATCAGCTGTCCTTCCCATATTAACTTATTCGCCATTTTTTGGTCATGCTTCCTGTCGTTTGCATTTCCTTCCCAATTGACATCTGGCAAATTCAGATCTCTCGGTACAATCACATTTCTTTCCATGTCGTTTCCCACATAGCTGACTATGCTATCAAATAATTCCGAATCCGCGTCAGTGCTACCCTTTCCCGATCTGTACACTCCAAACATATCAGGTTGCCTATTATCTTTAGAAATGAGCCTTACACATAGAATTTCACGTGTCTCATCTTTAACTTTTTCGTAGCTTACAAATTGTTCTTTCACCAGAATGAACACTCCCCCACCCACCATTCCTATCCTATCTCTACGATACACACTCCACTGCGGTGAGAAAATTTCTGCATCCATTATATCATTTCTCAGCCATGATTCAACTCCTATTACAATATCTGGTAAATATATATCTACTAGCAAGGTACCCGTGCTTCGCTACGGTATTATACTGAAATTTGTAATTGAATGCTTATTGTTTTAGATATATAATCCGCCGAAATTCGCGGTCTGACACGTTTTCAGCGAGAATCCACCAATATTCCCGATCTGACTCGTTTTCTATTAGATTACGCCACGTTTCCTCCCATTTTTCAATCTTCCTTTCCAGCAATCGATTTCGTACTTCCCGGGCTAGGCTCAGGTATTCTTCCCGGTCAGTTGGGTCCGTAAATCTTTGCCAGACCGTATTTTATTTTAATCATTTTTAATCTGGATAAAATCCTTCAGGAGATCCGGCGTGGAGTCATATTGGGTGCCTTGGCGGCACTGAACCCGCGGCCGGACTGCATTCTAAGTCATTACCCGTCCAGGAGCCGTTACCAGCGCGGTCCGCACATTTGACGACGGTCCGGAACATTATTATTATTATTATTATTATTATTATTATTATTATTATTATTATTATTATTATTATTATTATTATTATTATTAATGTTATTCTTCTTCTTCTTCTTATTATTATTATTATGTGTTGCTGGGATGAATGATGACAGGGAAAACCGGAGTATCCGGAGAAAAACCTGTCCCGCCTCCGTTTTGTCCAGCACGAATGTCACATGGAGTGACCGGGATTTGAACCACGGAACCCCAGCTGTGATAGGCCGGCGCGCTGCCGCCTGAGCAACGGAGGATCCTTATAAGTACATTAAGAACAGTAAAATCAATTGGTCTCACCTCCTTTTACACCCCACCGCCGTTAGTTTTTACTGCCAACCACCCCCCCCCCCCCCAAATTAAAATAACGCGTGTTTCTTTATGTTTAAGGGAGATTCCAAACACCAATGTTCACGTCTATTACCTTCAGTTTTGAGATATAAGTATCCCCATAAATATAACTTACTTTTGTCACTTCATTTCAAACTACTCCCCCCCCCCCTTAGTGAATTTTCCGGCAAAAAATACTTGTTTCTTTAATAGTGAAGGATCTTCTAATAACCAATTATCACGACTCTAACTTCTTCACTTTTTGATTTATGTGTCCTCATGAAAGGAATTCAACTCCTTTACACTCCCGCCCCCCCAAGATGGTTTCCCCCCCAAAACGCGTTTTTCTTCGTTTTTAAAGGAGATCCAAATACGAATTTTCACGTCTGTATGAACTTTAGTTTTTATTAGATGTATATATTCTCATACAATTAAAGTCAATTAATTTTTCAATTCTCTCACCCCCTCCCCCCGCTTCATTGGATTTTCCGAGAATACGTGTTTCTTTACTTTTAAAGCAGATTGCAAATATCAAATTTCACGTCTGTAACATCTTCATTTTTAAGATATCAGTAGCCTAATTAAAAGAATTCAACACCATGTTCAGTCACTTTCACCCCCCCCCCTCCACCCAAGTGGTATTTCCGAAAATTAAAAATACACGTTTCTTTAGGTTTAATAGAGATAAAAATACCATTTTTCACTTCTGTAACATGTTAAGTTTTTTTAGATATACTGTAAAAATTCTCATTTTAAAATTTCACCCTTTTTGGGTTCCCCTTAAATGGAGTTTCCAAAAACAAATCACCTATGTTTCTTTACATTTACAGGAGATTCCAAACACCCACTTTTTACGTCTGTAACATTTTACGTTTCCAAGATAATCTTTCAAAAATTTACCCCAATTTGTCACTTCTGTTTAACCGCCATTAATAGGATTTTCCAAAAACTAAAAAAATACATGTTTCTTTATTTTTAAAGGAGATCCCATATACAAATTTTCAGTTCTGTAATATCTTCCGTTTCTGAGATATATGTATCCTCATTAAAGGCATTCAACCCATTTTTCACCCTTTTACACCCCTCCTATTGGGATTAACAGGAAACAAAAAAATACGTGTTCTTTTATTTTTAGAGGAGATTCTAACTACCAGTTTTTACATCTATAAATTTTAAAGTTTTAAGATGTAGACACATTCATTTTAAAAAATTCACCCCCCTTTTCACCCCTCAATATTTGGATTTTCCAAAAACGAAAAAATACGTGTTTCTTTACATTTAAAGTAGATCCCAAATACCAATTTTCAGGTCTGTAATATCTTCAGGTTCTGAAATATAAGTAGCCTCATTAAAGGCATTCAACCCATTATTCGCCCTTTTACACCCTTCCTATTGGGATTTTCCGAAAACAAAAGAATACGTGTTTCTTTATTTTTAAAGGAGATTCTAAATACCAATTTTTACATCTATAAACTGTAACAGTTTTGAGATATAGATACACTCATTTTAAAAAATCACCCCCTTTTCACCCCCCCCCATTAACTGGATTTTCCAAAAACAAAAATATACGTGTTTCTTTATTTTGAAAGGAGATCCCAAACACCAATTTTCAGGTCTGTAATATCCTCAGTTTCTGAAATATAAGTAGCCTCATCAAAGGCATACAACCCCTTTTTCACCCCTTTTCACCCCTCCTATTGCGATTTTCCGAAAACAAAAAAATAATTGTTTCTTTATGTTTAATGAAGATTCTAAATACCAATTTTTACATCTGCAAACTTTAAAAGTTTGGAGATATAGATTCACTTATTTTAAAAATTCACCCCCTTTTCACCCTCCCATTAATTGGATTTTCCAAAAACCAAAAAATACGTGTTTCTTTATTTTTAAAAGAGATCAAAAGTACCAATTTTGAGGTCTGTAATATCTTCAGTTTCTGAGATATAAGTACTGGTATCCTGATTAAGGGCATTCAACCCATTTTCCTCATTTTCACCCCTTTTCACCCCTCCTATTGGGATTTTCTGAAAACAAAAAAATACGTGTATCCTTATTTTTAAAGAAGATTCTAAATACCAATTTTTACATCTGTAAACTTTTAAACTTTCGAGATATAGACACACTCATTTTAAAATTTCACCCCTCTTTTCACCCCCTTAGCGAAGGAATATCCAAAAATCCTCTCTTAGCGAGCACCTACATCTTAACATGAATATATCCCCAAAATTTCACTTATTTACGTCCAGTAGTTTTGGCTCTGCGATGATGAATCAGTCAGTCAGTCAGTCAGTCAGTCAGTCAGGACAAGTTATTTTATATATATATAGATTAAATTACTTAATTCGATTCCTTTCTTTACAATACTTCTACAGTTCAACACTAATAATTTTATATCATCCCTACTTGATTTCCAGTTCCCTGTTCCCTTATCACCGCTCCCTAGGCCATCCCGTTTCCCTAAATGTACCTCCCTATTACCCTTCCAAACAAATTTCCTAACTTATACGTACCACTGCGGTTTAAATGAAGGCCATCTGAACGCAGATCCCTATCTCCTACCCACCCATTAGGATCTAGAAATTTCACTCCCAGTTTCCCACATACCCACTCCATAGTCTCATCTAAATCCCCAATCACCCCCCAGTCACTATCCCTCCTACACAGTATTTCACATTATAACAATCTCCGCTTTCTTAAACTTCACCCGTGCTGCATTTACCAGATCCCACACATCTCCAACTATGTTGGTACTTATATCAGCTTGCCTTACATTGTTGGTACCAACGTGAAACACTACCACCTTCTCCTTCCCCTCCTCCCTCTCTTCTACTTTCCTCAACATCTGCCTCAACCTAATTCCTGGATATTCTACCCTGGTTCCCTTTCCTCCACACACTTTCCCCACGTGTCTAACGATGGAATCCCCCGTGACCAGAGCCTCAACCCTACCCACCTCATTTGATCCCCTCCCCTCCTGGTCAGCACTGTCTTTCCTGATAGTTGCAGAAGCTACTTCCTCTTCCCTTTTCTCCTTCCCATGACCCTGTTCCACCTGTCTTTTCCTATCCTCTACTCTACATTTCCCTTTCCTACCTTTTCCCTTCCTCCTACTTCCACACATCTCACCAACAGTTAACTGTCCCTCATCTTCCTTCTGTTGTTCTACCTGGAGTGACTCGTACCGATTTCGCACAGACACCTGTCCTGGATACTGATCCTGAATAAGCCCTTAGCCTGCAATCTCCTTCCCCTTAGAACATTAGACCACCTGTCTTCTACAACTCCCCCCTCACCTTCCCATCCTTCTTGTACACCTGCTGTAACCTGTAAATTGCTTGAGGGAGTCCTATCTTCCTTCCTGTCTTTTGTGAGAATCCTAATTATCTCCCTCAAACTCTCCAACTCCTCCCTCATACCCCTCAATGCCTCACCACACCCACAATAAGTACACTCGCGCTCCTTAGCCATTCTTATGGAAAAAATAAAAATAAAAATAAAATAACTTATTTGAAAAAATTAAAGAACGGAGGTATATATTGTCTAGGATAGTACTCAAAGATCACACAACAATACGGTAATTAATATACGACTACACTAGAATACCACTTAGTCGTGCTCTATTTTTATCCTACAACCCCTAACAGGATGAATGCTCTCCCTAGGCGCAATTCTAGTTGATTCTAATCCTGGGTTCGACGATCACTCACGAACATACAGGCAAAAATGGGAAATTGGTTAATGAACACTGTTATGTGTTTTCAAAGAAGCCACTGGTGATTAGATCCACTTACTGATTCAAATTGACTAACCCGAATAGTGGTAAGTTTGTATAAATCACTATACATTTGCCCTTTTATCACACAACCTGAATCATTCTTACCACGAGTGTACATGGAGTATGCGAACGTTTGCCTATCACGAACAACGTGCTTTTAATTTACTGGGCGTCATTCACTGTTTTAATGCCTCAAAATCGGCCACTATTAATTACTGAATGTAATTGGCAGTCACACTACTTCTAAAAATACTGATGCGTTTGCCCGTTCTCTGATGATTGCATCATAAGCCGTCATTGAAGTCACCAATATTTAAAGGATTAAATGTTGATATAACACCTCTATTAATCACTACTGTTCTTGATCTCGTAACACACGGCTTATTTTGCGATATTTACACCGTACTGATATGTTTTTCTTCAACACAGCACTTCACACACTGTTATCATAGTTCATCACTGACACGTAAGTACTGCGGCTGCAGAAATTACAATGGGATCCTGCATCTAGGTCCGGGTTTTATTTATAGTATTTGGGCTGAGTGGTCGGAGAGGTGGTAAACCACGCCCCCAATGAAAATTCCTCTGCGCTAAACATAATCAAATTATAGCTCTTGACCCCTGTTTTGCACTGATCTAGTTTCCTTTCTATCTGATCAGTGGGTCGTTCACAATCTCAAAAGCGTACTTTTATAAAATCACGCTTCATAGTTTATCTCGTAACTGCTCCCACCTTTTTCCATATTTGCCAAATCTTACCACTTGGTTTCAGTCTGCGCACTGCTATATGACATGCGTCATTATCGATCCACTCCTAAAGTATTGCGTTTATATGCATCAACAATTTGCATAAAATACGCTGGTTCGAATGAGATCTGACTTATAAATTTCCATAGATTATCCCCGAAAAAGGTATTCTTCTTCTCCTTCTTATTAATTAAATATGTTGGATTGGCACCAATAAATGCGGTGTTGAATCAGTAAGGATTTTTATTTCTTGGGGGTTAACACACCTCAATTCGCCCCACTCTCTGACAAAATACATTTTCACGCGTTATCTCTTCTTCTCTCTCGCACCGAATGAGAGCGCAATTTCGAGGTTCCGCGGTAATACGCTATCCTTCTCTCGATACAGCACAGAAACCTCCTCCCTTCGGGCTTGCGTATCCCGGTTTGGAACGTAAACTGTGAATTACGACATTATATGCCGCAGAATGTTGCGGAAAACGGCATATATGATTGACTAAACCTCCTAACATTCCTATGGGATGGCGATGAACGGTTACAATACATACCGTTGTGTGTTTACGTGTTCTACACTAAATCGTAGTCGAGTAAAATAAATCATACTCTATGCTGATACTGGGACACTGAACCAGTCAAAACTCCTAGGTTAGAATTATTTTCAGATCAGCAGCTGGACTGACTTTTCATTTCCCTCTCTTTATCGAGAATTATTCTGATATAAGTTTGCTCCATCGCAACCTATCCTAGATATAAATAATTACAGTTGCACAAACTAAGACTAGCGGTTACCCTGGGGTCTAAGGAGTCGATCCTCAGGCAAGTCAAGAATTTATGACATTTCTGGGATTTCTGGTATATACTCAGCCTCATGAAAGGAGTGGGGAAGCTGTATACTCGAAAGGCAAGTTTGTAGAGTAGCGTGACTATCGACATCGTGAACATAACCAGAGGATCTTCAGTTTACGTGAAATCCGAAACACAGGTGTGTGACTGTCCACTTAACCTTCGCCACCATTGGTGGGAATCAAGTGACAACGCCACTTTAATATTACACCCTGAGCTGTCAAATCTACAAGTTCAGTTATCTTAAATACGATGGCAAGTCAATAAGTAACTGCAATCCATTTTTATAATTTATTACAAAATGAGTACACACTGTTTTATTGATATCATTTCTCAACATAGTCACACTACTTTTCAATGCATATGATCCACCTTTTAACGATATTTTTGATACCCTCCGCAAAGAAGGTTTTTGGTTGCGCAGCAAGCCACGTATTCACCGCTTCCTTCACCTGTTGATCGGAGCTGAATCGACGGCCTATTACACCTCGAAACGCAGCATCTGAAGAGTTTGAGAGGTGTGGACGGCAGCACGAGGACGCAAATTGTCATGTAACAAGGCACTCTTTCCGACAGTCGACCTATGCGTTTGTTGGGAATTGCAGGTTTCAGTTTGTTTACCAGCAAATCACTGTAATGTTCACTGTTTACCGTTTCCCTCTTTTTCCTTGTAATGTTCCAGGATTGGCCCTTGAGAATTCCAAAACACTGCGAGCATTACTTTTCCTGCAGAAGTTTGACTCTTGAATTTATGTTTGACTGGGGATTCGGGATAACTCCATTCCATGCTCTGACGTTTGCGCTCTGGTTCGAAGTGGTGAAGCATGTCTCATCTCCAGTGATGACCCGTTTCAGAAGTGTTTTACTTTCGTTAGCATGACGGTCCAGTAGGTGCTGACAGATTCTCAAGATTGCGCTTCTGCTCTTCACTGAGTTGTTTTGGAACCCATCTCGAACAGACTTCCTGAAAGTTAAGCCTGTAATGCATGATTTCATATGCAGAACAATGGCTAATGTGCAAATGGCTTGCCACGCCATCAACGGTCACTCATCTGTTATTCAGGATCATATCACGCTCTTGTTCAATGTTGGCATCAGTTACGGCTGTAGATGGACGCTCGTATTGTCCCTCATCCTTCACGCTCGTGCAAACCGTTTTTAACTGTCCAATCTACTGCAAAATACTTCGCTGTGGCAAAACATTGTCCCTGTGTTGTTCTGGATATCTTCTATGAGTTTCCGTTCATGGATTACGAATTACGGAACGCTGTTCTTTCCCGGTGCAAACAGAAAGTGGAGCGGCCATCGCAACAGCGCAAGCTGTACTGATATGATAACGCTGAAACCTACCACAGACATTTACAACTGTGCCATCTAGCGGCTGGTGAGCACACGACGCCATAGAGCCAACCTAAAGACAATTAGAGCAAAATTGCAGATACTTATTCACTTGCCTACATGTAACTGAGGAGGAAGATCAGTCTAGTTGACCTCATGACACCAGCAATGGGTATGGTCCCAGCAGTGGTAACCATCGACGATCAAAGCGGATGCACAAGGACTATTGATGCCAATAAATTTCTCTTTGTCTACTGGTATAACTATTACTACCTAATACTACTCTCCCAAGACAGAAGGGCACCCAAACAAACTAAATAACACAGTAATAATAATGTTATTTGTTTACCGTCCCTTCAGTTCCTATCAAGTTTTAATGCATGATGAAGCACTGGAATGCTTCTTAGAAGTAGTTCTCATGCCGGGATGAGTAGCTCGAACGGTAGAGCGCTGGCCTCCTGAGCCCAGCTTGACAGGTTTGATCCCGGCTCAGTCTGGTGGTATTTGAACGTGCTCAAATATGTCAGCCTCGTGTCGGTAGTTTTACTGGCTTATAGAAGAACTCGCGCGGGACAAAATTCTGCCATCTCGACGTCTTGGAAAACCGTGAAATTGTAGTTATGTGTCGTATAACAAATGCTATTATTCACATTTAAGCACTTTCAAATGCCAACTGCTGTGCTGGTATCCAACCACAACCAGCACAGAACGCGATCGCTTAACCAATTACGCTACAAGTATGGATAGGGCATGTTAGTTCATTGACTTCAGCGATGGCTTTTCGTTGGGGTGACGACGGTTCGAGTCATGCTCAATTTGTGTGAGATTTTGTAAATGAAAGTTCATGACCCACTATGGTAAGGACTCCAAGTACAAATTTGGGTTTTGCAGCATTGATAACAATATCAACAGTTCAGTGCAAGTCTAGGTTTGATCTTTCAGACTGACTGATCAGATTTAACAATGTAAAAAAGTTTCACTTCCATCCGTTTTCTTATTCTCGACAGCAACTAAGATTAAGGGAAAATATTACTGTCTTCTTGATTGCTATTTATAAACATGTAGGCGTAGACCTATTTATTTCACGTGTGTCGCCCCACTTGAAGAAATTGATAGTATGCTTGTTACCTGAGAGTCCTCCACTTGGTGTGTCGAGCCTCAGTCAGATAAGAGAAGAGCTCCGACATTAGTCGTGACGTCAGCTGTCTTGCTTCGCCCGTGACAAATGATCATTGCAGTCGATATGGTGAAGCCCGTCTTTCTTGCGGAAGCAATACAAGGCGTTCTTTCGCAGCCAGGATTGATTTCATTCCAAGGAATCCGTGGACAGAGATTCCGTTTTATAGAAAACACTGGGTAATTCTTCTTCCTCGTCTTCCTTTTCTTTCTCAAACAAGTCCTGTTTAACGGAGGTGGTAAAATTCCACGCATTTCCTCAACAAATGAAATTCAAATTTGTAACTGCAAATTTGTCTGCCCCTGTGATGTAGTGGTTAGTGTGATTAGCTGCCAGCCCCGGGGTCCTGGGTTCAATTCCCAGCTCTGCCACGAAATTTGTTAAGTGGTACGAGGGCTAGAACGGGGTCCACTCAGCCTTTAAAAAGGTTAACTCAGTGGGTGGGTGGGTGGGTTCGTTTCCCACCTCAGCTACCCTCAAAGTGGATGTTCGTGGTTTCGCACTTCCCCTCGAGGCAAACCTAACTTAAGGCCACGGCCGCTTCCTTATCTCTTCCTTGTCTATCCCTTCCAAACTTCCCATTCCTCCACAAGGCCTCTGTACAGCTTAGCAGGTGAGGCCGCCTTTGCGAGGTACTAATCCTTCTACCCAGTTATATCACCCAGACCCAAAGTGTCAGGCTCGAGGACACTGCTCTTGAGGCGGTAAAGGTGAGTTCGAGGGAAAAACCAATCCTAGAGGACAAATGGATTAAGAAAGAAAGAAAGAAAAAGAAAGAGAAAAGAAAGAAAGAAGGAAAGAAAGAAAACGTAAATCTATGCATTATGTTACACTTTCAAATTTATATAGCGTGTGTTGTAACCTAGCCACTTGGCTCCGCGGTATGGGTCATGTTAAGCTTGTATTTGGGAGATGATGAGTTGTAACCCTACTATCGACAGCAGTAAAAATGGATATAAGGACTGTAATTGCTTACATCCCCGTTCCAGTTCCTCGCAAACACATCGTCACCAGAAACCTAATTGTAATAACAAGACATTAAATCCACTAGTAATAACAAAATATAGTGGGTGTAAAATGCATTACGGGTAAGATTCTGGTAAGAGTTTCCTCTCATATGTAAAGAAGGAAAAGAGATTATATGCCATTGTTCCCGGAAATGGTTAATTTCTGAGTTACCAGATTTCCAAGTATGATGTTAGTGTATGACAAGTCGTTCATTTTCCGGAATTAAATCTATTACAATGATTTTCTATGTCTTGTCTGATTTTTGTCAACTCTCCGTCAGATGAATTGAAGAGCCTTTTAGACAATATGTACTGCAACGGGAATGTTGGAGCATATTCCGTACTCAGTGAGATAACAGAAATATAATAATGGCGTGTATCCTCCGAAGAGGCCTGGTGTAGGTCTTTCGAGTTGACGCCGCATAAGCGACCTGCGGGTCTATGACGATGGAGCCCTACATTTGATGAATTCTAGTGATGAAGACGGCACACACAGCCAGACCTACAGCAATCGGAATTAACCAATTAAGTTTAAAATCCCCGACACGGCCGGAAATCGAACCCGGGATCCTCTGGACTAAAGGCAAGTAAGCTAAATATTTACCCATCGAACCGGAATAGAAATATAATAATTTCTATGAATGATTTAAATTAAATTATCCAGTAACATGTGGCACGTGGAAGTCTTTAATTAGTTCCAGTAGACATGAATTAAATATTATTTGGTGACTTAATGCTTTGAGACTCGATAATAATCAAAATAACGTGTTTAGAAGCGACAGATGCACTAGAATATGATGGTTACACCATGTCGAAAGCCTGGAATGGGTTGAGCCATTTTTGTTTTCGGAAGTAGTGTTGGACAATAATCCGGCATGAGAAAAATTGAGTTGCACTGATGTTGATGTTATATGCAGATTCCGTTGTTATGAGTGAAAAAGAAGTCCCCGCAACGAGAAATAATGAATACAATAATTTGAAGAGTTCCAGAGAAAGAAATGGATTTCAAATGGGAAAGAAGTAATAATTTAGCACTCCCAAGGACTGGATGGAGATTCCCAGGCGCGAGGTGACATGGAATTTGAGATTTGTCTTGGGAGAACATGGTGTACCCATAAATTAATTACAGTACGAATGAAGAAATTTTGCGGTTCGATTACCGTTATTGTGTCCCGACCGATGAGAATTCGGATGTTGGTTGTTCATCTGCGATTTAACATGTGTGACTAAATTCTAAAGAATGGAAATTAATAAATATAAATGCAATTAAATCATGATTCGGCCGATCGTTTCGTGTCGTACACGATCAGAATCGTATAAATTGAGAGTTAATAATAATAATAGTTAACTGCTGTGAAAACAATTTAATATAATACTAATAATAATAATAATAATAATGGTGAAAGTGAAATTAAAATAATAAATCAATGATGACGACGAGTTAAGATAATAATGATCACAGTGACAATAATAATAAAGTAATAATAACAATAAAATAATAATCATAGTAATAAATTAAACATGGATTAATTAGGATTATATTGTCGGTGAATAGGGAAATCAGATGGCTAAATTACATAATAAATATCAAGACACTGTAAATAGAAAGCTAGGAATTGTTATATTATTGATTGCAAATCCCCACATCTGGAAATTTAGGTTTCCTTCCGTAAACCATAGTAAGTCTTGTGTTAGGAGCACGGGATGGTGTTGAACATTCCTGGGTGGGTCTCATCTGGAGAAAGCGGGAGGTGATGGGATAAGTTATGTGCCCGTGCCACCTTCCCAACAGGTAAACGTTTTCGAACATATTGGTCGTGGTATCATCGTAATGGTCGCCGTTTCAACCCTCGGCGGTCATGGATTCAGCCACACAAGTGGATGGGTGGTCAACAAACTGTAAAATCTGTTTGTGTTTGTTTTTCTACAATTTTATTTATCACATTGATTGGCAAAGAAGGGTCAACAATGTTTATTTTGTTCCAGAATTAATTTTTAATAAAATGCCCCGTAAGCATTTGCAAAGGAAACATTCCGGGTACTTGTTCTTTTAGACACTAGTCAACCCTTGGTGACCGATTAATATATCCGTTCCATTTCCTAGGATGGAGCCTCCCGTTTCTCTCTTTAGATCTGTTTTAGTTTTTTCGTTGTGCCTGACGTTAATAATTTTGCATGCCTCGTTCACCCCTGTAGTACTGATTTTTTTGCTCCATTATTTTAATTGCAGATTTTGAATCATGGTATGAGATTACATGCTGGTTGGGTCTCAGGCGTGAGCGGGTGCAATACACTGAGTGGCCAAAAGTTACGGGAAGTGGTGTCCCATTAGCAAAATGTGCCGTGTATGACCCCTGAGCGTTGCTGCTAGCTGCGGCCTAGCTGAGCAGTCTGTCACAGACACCAGTGTCGGGAAAATGGCTACACGTCGCGAGTTAACCGACTTTGAACGTGGGATGATCATCGGCTCACGGCGCATTGCGGAGATTACACGTGAATTTGGGTTTCCGAGGTCAACAGAGTCGAGGGTGGATCTTCAATATTGCAGAGAGAATGTTACCACCCACGTAAACCGCCGCATGGGAAGACCAAAGGTGTTTAACGAACGGATATCACGTCGCATCCGCAGAATCATACTGGGCTCACGACGGACTACTGTGAGTCAGATCACCACCCAGTTGAAGGTTGGAAGTCAGGAACATATTTCTACCAGGACTGCAAGAAGTAAATGCACCGCATAGGCTTTACCAGCCGACGACCAACTCGTGTCCCTTTGCTAACACCTCGACACAGAGCTCAACGGTGTGCTAGGGCCCGTGAACGTCGGCATTGGACCATTCAACAGTGGTGGCGTGTGGTATGGTCTGATGAATCCCGGTTCCAGTTGTGTCGAGCCGAGAGTGCTGACAGGTGCACGCTATGTGGACATTCTTTCAGGCCATCTGCATCCCTTTCTGACCATAGTGTACCCTGATAGAGTTGCCATGTGTCAACAGTACAATGCGCCATCTCACGGCTCTGTGGTGGCACGCATGTGGTTGGAGGAGCCTTCCAGTAAAGTTACGACCATGGATTGGCCCTCCAGATTCCCCGATCTTAATCCAGTCGAGCATTTATGGGATGCTTTTGATGCTGGTGTACGCTCCATGAACGCCGCAAATATCACAAGATCACAATACTATGATAAAACTGGAATTGAAGAGGGAAAATTGGGGCAAATACTTGGTTTTAGGAAGGGAAGTTAGGGATTGGAATAACTTACCAAGGGAGATGTTCAGTAAATTTCCAATTTTTTGAAATGATTTAAGAAAACACTAGGAAAACAACAGATAGGGAATCTTCCACCTGGGCGACTGCCTTAAATATAGATTAGTAGTGATTGATTGATTGATTGATTGATTGATTGATTGATTGATTGATTGATTGATTGATTGATTGATTGATTGATTGATTGAATTACACAAGACGAATCTTGGGTAGCAGTGCAAGATGCATGGGTCCAGTTCCCTCCAACACCTTGTAAAGTTGTTGTCGCGTCATATTGCTGCCGTTTTGAGGGCAACTCCTTATTAACATCACATTCAGTGTCTTCTCATGACTTTTGGTCACTCAGTGTATAATGTCATAATTGACCTTGTGAATAATTTTACGACCAGGCTAACTTCATGTTTACGCCACAGAAATTCTCTGGTACAAAGGATCATTGGAATAATGCCATATTTAGGAAGCAGACATCGGTATTGGTACGGTACCAAAATCTTATTTACACTCCGAGAGTAATATAGGACGTATTTTTTGCCGGTGATGACTGCATGATTCTTTAAATTCCCTATAAGCCTACGTAGAGATTTTCAAATCTGTGTGACTGTGGCGACTACGATTTTTTCAGTCCATAAATCAATGTGAGCTCGGATAAGATAGGAAGCGTAATTGGGATGTACCGTCTAAGAATTTTCCTTGAAACAAGGGATTTAAATTGCGGGGCAGAGTGGCTCAGGTGACACACCGTTTGCTTCCTGAGCCCAAGGAGGCGGATTTCGATCCATGCTCAGTCCTGTGGTGTATGAATGTGCCCAAATACACCAGTCTTAAGTCTGTAGTTTAGTTACAGGTAAAATATCTGGCCTTTGGTGCCCCCGACCACCGAAAATGTAGTTGGTGGAAGGTAAATATATTATTATTTCTTTTTCTTTCTTTCTTTCTTTCTTTCGTTCTGTCTTAATCCTAATACAACTGGGGGGAAGACCAGTACTTCGCCCAAGTGGCCTCACCTGCTATGCTGAACAGGAACCTTGTGGGGTGATGGGGAGATTGGTCGGGATAGACAAGGAAGAGGGAAGGAAGTGGCCATGGCCTAAAGTTACGTACCATCCCGGCATTTGCCTTGAGGAGAAGAGGGAAATCACGGAACGCGACTTTGAGGATGACTTCGGTGGGATTCGAACCCGCCTCCCCCCATCTACTCAGTTGACCTCTCAAAGCTGAGAGGACCTCGTTCCAGTCATCGTACCACTTTTCAAATTTCGTGGCAGAGCCAGGAATCGAAACCGGGCTTCTGGGGTTGGCAGCTAATCACACTAACCACTACACCACACAGACGGATTATTATTGTTATTATTATTATGATTATGATTATTATTATTATTATTATTATTATTATTATTATTATTATTATTATTATTATTATTATTATTGCTATTATTGCCAGCCCCGCGGTGTAGGGGTAGCGTACTTGCCTTTTACCAGGAGGGCCGATGACCTTGGATGTTAGTCCCCTTTAAACAACAAGCATCATCAACATTTTACCAGGAGGCTCCGAGTTTCAATTCCCGGCCAGATCAATTTTTTTACCTGGATTCGAGGTCCATTCAGCGTCAGTGATTACAATTGAGGTGCTATGTGATGGTGAGAAAGTGGCCCTGTCTAGATAGCCAAAAATAACGGCCGAGAGGATTCGTCGTGCCGACCACAGGACACCTGGTGATCTGCAGGCCTTCGAGCTGAGCAGTGGTCGCTTGGTCGGCCAAGGCCCTTCGGAGTTGTTGCGCCATGTGGCTTGGTATTATTATTATTATTATTATTATTACTATTATCATATATTTAGTTGTTTTACGTCGCACCGGCACAGATAGGTTTTATGGCGACGATGGGACAGGAAAGGGCTGGGAGTGGGAAGGAAGCGGCCGTGGCCTTAATTAAGGTACAGCCCCAGCATTTGCCTGGTATGAAAATGGGAAACCACGGAAAGCCATTTTCAGGGCTGCCGACAGTGGGGGTTCGAAACTACTATCTCCCGAATACTGGATACTGGCCGCACTTAAGCGACTGCAGCTATCGAGCTCGGTATATTATTATTATTATTATTATTATTATTATTATTATTATTATTATTATTATTATTATTATTATTATTATTATTATTATTATTCGAATTCAGATCACCTTATCTTCTGTGTAATCCTCACGAAACTGTTTGAAACTCACAACTATTGAAGTTTACTATCTCAAGGCCATAAACCGAACCCAAGTCAAGCGAGTATGCAGCGCCAACGTGATGAAAGCTGATCACTCGCAACCTAGGAGTGCTCAAGACGGAGATAAAAGAAAAAGGAAAAGAAAGCATAGTGTCTATTGTGTTGCTGGCAGCTGGGCCACACGCTAACAACCTCTCAGCAGCATAGTGGTCACAGTCAATGATGCAGCTGACAAGATTAATTGTACTTCTGAAGTAAGGTGAAAGGGCGTGATGGCTTAAGAGCTCAGCTTCTGGCTTCAATCAATGGACCTTGATTCGAATTCGGCATTTTCTGAAAGTCTGAAATGAGCTTGTATTCTGTACATATTTCTCGTAAAACAAGTCATCCCGTTATATAAATTCGTGAAATTGAAGCGATGTAGTCTATTTAACGAAATAGTACTTCAAGCCGTAAGTAGTATAGTCTATAAAAGAACGCCTTGCTTTACAACTTCCTCAAAAATTTGAATGTCATATTACTCCATTATGGGGTTTAGGAGATAAATATGAACTAAGCTATGCACTTGGAGTATGTGACTTTTTCATTTTTCTTAGAATCTGTTTTACGTCGCACCGACACAGATAGGTGTTACGGCGACGATGGGATAGGAAAGGACTAGGAATGGGAAGGAAGCAGCCGTGGCCTTAATTACAGTACAGCCCCAGCATTTGCCTGGTGTGAAAATGGGAAACCACGGAAAACCATCTTCAGGACTGCCGACAGTGGGGGTTCGAACCCACTATCTCCCGGAAGCAAGCTCAAAACCGCGCGACCTAACCGCATAGCTAACTGTGATTCTTTTTTCTAGTTACCTGCGTTACTGTACTGTTGGAGATCGTGCAGCCCGTGTGAAAATGTGCATAATAATAATAATAATAATAATCATAATAATAATAATAATAAAAATCCACGAACCTGCTACGCAGGCGTAGCAAGGGGAGAGGTGATACTCCCACGTGGCGCGTCCCAGGTGGCGGATAGGGGGGTCCTAACCGGCTTGCCGGCGGACTTGAGGGAAATAAAATACCTCTCGCGGACCAAACACACTACCCCCTGCGGGTGGGGGACGCACATGTAGAATACACCCGCGGTATCCCCTGCCTGTCGTGAGAGGCGACTAAAAGGGGCGACCAACGAATGATTGTATTAGAACCATGAAAGTACTTTTGATTAGTACCATCACGCGCGGAACACCATCGGTCGCTTTTACTTGCGAGTAGTACCACTCTGTTAGGTACTCCATATTTTTGTGATTCGTAGCACTCGAGTGGGGTTCAGTGTGGGTTTCCTGTACCCGTGAGTCGTGCCCGTGTGTGCAACACCACAGGTCTGGGCGTTGCCTGTGAGTTGTACCCGTGTGAGCGACACCACGCGTCTGGGCGTAGCCTGTGAGTTGTACCACTATACGAGCGACACCGTAGGTCTGCGTTGCCAGTGATTAGTACCCACTGTGTAGGAACACCACGGGAATACCGGCGCCCGTGATTAGTACACCTAGGCGAGGAACCTCATCGGTTTGCGTTGGCTCTGAGTGGCGCCATTGTGTGAGAAACACCAGAGGTCTGCGTTACCTTTACGACGTACAATACTTGTGAGTAGTACCTTAATGTTTGGAACACCGTGAGTTTACGCTACCTTTGATTAGTACCGCAGCTTGAGAAATATCATGGTTCTCCTTTACTACCCGTAAGTGCCATTAGCATCATTGTGCTTTATAAGGGGTCCCTTGGTCACTAATACTATTATTTACTTTTTTTTGAGTCTGATCCAGTTTTTTTGTTGTGTTCATGTCCATCCATTCCTTCTTCATTACATTTTTTGGTCAGTTGATGCTTTTCATTTTTTGTTGTTATCTCATGTCGTACTATTAGGGGCCGATGACTTCGATGTTAGGCCCCTCTAAACAACAAGCATCATCATCATCATCATCAATAATAATAATAATAATAATTTTATCAGGCACGGGTTCTTTTAAATCCCTACAAATCTACTTACGCTAAGTTGTCGTATTTGAGTATAGTATAACCTCATTAATCCGGGCCCCATTAGTCCGGGCTTCGCTTAATCCGAACAGCCGTTTAATAAATGCAATTACAGTGTAAAGCTAAGTTACGAACCCAATGTTGATAACTACGCAGGAGTAGGTCGTTGAAAGTATGATCGCTGCAGAAAGCTCTGAAATGGATGAACATGACCAGGATGAAGCAGGTGATACTGTTAACCCTAAACCGAAACAGAGTGAAATTATAGTCCATCTAAACGTTGTCATCAAATACGTTGAAGGTAACTACGATGAAAACATATTTGCATATTACGAACATTTGAGGTATCTGCTTGGGTTAATTATTAAAGAAATTAATGTCAAAAGAAGACAACAAAAGACCAGCAGTTTCTTCATACCAGAAAGCGGGTGAAGTGTGGTTAATGAAGGTGTGACTTTATTGCTCTGTTCTAATTCACTACTGTACTAGTTATTCTGTATTTAGCAGGACCCAATAGTAAATTGCATTATATCTTGTATACTAACTAACCTTTATATACCTTAAATTTAAAATACTGTTCTGTAAAGTACGTGTTTTTTACTGAATAGATTGTTCAAATATGTACCATGGCTCATTTCATAAGTTATTTTGTTTAACCCGGACTTTCATTAATCAGGACAATATAGAGTCTCAATTAGTCCGCATTAATGACGTTCTACTGTACCTTCAAATATCACTGGACTGAGCTGGGATCGAATCCACCACTCACAAAGCGAGCACACTAACGTCTGAGCCACGCAAGCCAGAAATTATGCGTGTAGCTGTGAAGTATGCACTAGGGAATGAGTAGTCGTGATAAGATTTAGAGGGATGTTGATTGTATCTGTGTACCTGGAGTCGAGAGAAGTGGAATTAAAATGTTCATGTCTTCCGAATGATGAAGATGTATTCAGTGAAATGAGCCAACAGAGTATGTTGTCTCATAACATAAAATAACAAATTAGTAATGAAGTATGGTGGTTAGTGAAAATAAGTATAATTTGACACCGAGGTCGATAGCTGCAGTCACTTAAGTGCGGCCAGTATCCAGTAATCGGGAGATAGTGGGTTCGAGCCCCACTGTCGGCAGCCCTGAAGATGGTTTTCCGTGGTTTCCCATTTTCACACCAGGCAAATGCCTGGGCTGCACCTTAATTAAGGCCACGGCCTCTTCCTTTCAATTCCTAGGCCTTTCCTATCCCATCGTCGTCGTAAGACATATCTGTGTCGGTGCGACGTAAAGCAAATAGAAAAAAAATTGACAATCAAATCTGTTGTATTTGTCTATTAATTAAAAGTAGGAAATCCATATCCACTGCCCAGTTTTCTGAGACTTGTTCCGAAATGCAGCTGGGAAACCAAAGGTGACTAGTTCCATCCCACGCCACCATGACGTCCTGAGATTTGGCCATTTCTCCGACATAAATCCTCAATGGAAAATAGCAGTGGGTTAACACTTCACTGGTCAGCGTCTTGGACTTCAGTCCACCGAGTGAGTTGGCCGTGCAGCAAGGGTCGCTCAGCTGCGAGTTTGTATTCGGGAGATAGTGGGTTCTAACCCCACTGTCGGCAGCCCTGAAGGTGGTTTTCCGTGTTTTCCAATTTTCACACTAGGCAAATGCTGGGGCTGTAGGCTTACCTTAATTAAGGCCACTGACACTTCTTTCCAACTCTTAGCCCTTTTCCTGCCATAAGACTTATCTGTGTCGATGCGACGTAAAGCAAATTCTAAAAAAAAAAAAATAATAAATAAATAAATAATTTCAGTCCTAGGGGCCCAGGGTGCTATTCCCTGTCAAGTCAAGGGATCTTAATCTTCGGTCAAACTTATTATTAAGCCACAGGTAGTCTGACTGTTTCCATCAAGTAAACCATGTATTTCTCGTTTTCTTGTATATTTCGTTGATAGGACGAATTTAGCTGATTTATTTGCAGTTAGCTTGAGGGATCTTCGACCGTGCGGAAAGGTAAACAACTGGTGATGAGCTCACCACATGCTATGGCGACAGCGTGGTGTTCCCCAAACCTACAGGCCTTACAACAGATGTGTCGTGAAGTATGTGACGTCACGGGGATAGGCAGACGTGGCCAGTCGACGACCCAGCGTTTAGATCACAGCAAGGAGAGAGATTCCTTGGCGGTGAAAGGAGGAACTAGGCATAGTAGAAGTGCCAACGTCTATGATTTCACCCCACGTATGGAATATTAATTCCACACTCAGCATCATAAACAAATGTGATTATGATGAACTACAAAGAACAGCGAAGTTCATTAATGAATAAAAACGGTTAAATGTACTTCGAACCAATTTATTTTCCCTTCCCTGCCTCTTCACCTGGAGAAAAATTGAAGTTTCCATGTTGGCACCCCTGCTGTAATGAGTATCATCAAACATGGCTGCTATGTTGAGTTGTGCGTGAGGAACATGCGACTAAATAATGCTGCGCTGAATCTGTTTAATACTGGCGTATGGTCGAAATTAGTGTTGTGTACCGGTATTATAGTTCGTAGAAGAATGGTGTTTAAATGTTCCGTTCCCCGCTGCAGGGGAAATTATGATAAAGGATCCCGTGTAGCTGTGTTTTCCTTCCCAAGCGATGAAGGACTTCGCAAGATATGGGTTAACGCAGGGCCTCTCAGGGTGCATGCGCGTGGTGCATGCACTGTGCACGGTGCAAAAGACGACTTCGCTTGGTTGACCAGAGTGCAGACCCCCCACTCCTCTCTCCCTACACCTGTCTCCCCGTTCGGCCTGTCTCCGCGTTCCTCACCTTCACTGCTGTTTCTCCCCCACTGCGAAATGTTTACGTGTGGTGAGCGGAGACGCACAGTTGTATGGGACAAGGTTACCAGTGTTATTAAAAAAATTAAAATAGTGAATTAGAAATACACATACATGTTTGAGAGGATTGTAAACATAATTTAAAAAAAATGCAGAACGCGTAACCAAAATGAAAATGCTACAGTACTGGAACAAAACTCATTTGTGGATATAGAATGCTTTTCTTCAAGCTGTTTCAACTTCTTTAATTCTTTCTCTCTGACGTCTCCTATGATTTCACAATAATTTTCCGAATGTAGTCTGTTGTAGTGTCTTTCAATAGATGATTTTCTTACGCACGTAATTATCGTCCCACAGATTAAGCATTTGGCGTTATCGTCACGACAAGCAAACAAAAAAAATACGAAAGTTCCCAGTTCGATTGAAATGGACTTTCGGAAGTCTTTGCTTTCTTCGAAACAGGCTGCTCCATTATTATGTTGTTGTCGTGCGCTTGTCTATTTCACTGATAAACACGTCGTCTACCACCAAACGCTTCGTCGCTCTCAGCACACTACACCATCCGAGTCAAGCCGAGTTGAGGCGAAGCGTACCGATGCACAGTGCACAGAGCCTATGCACCTCGCTCTGCACGTGTGAGAGTTTGGGCGTTTGAGAGGCCCTGGGTTAACGCAATACGCCGAGACAATTTCCAGGTCACGCAGAATTCAAAGGTAAGCTCAGTACTTATATTTTGAAAATTCTGTTCGTTTTAGATTGTGAGCTCTTATTTTTCACTTAAAGGTCTAGGAAGCTTGTTATACCGTATTCATTATCTCTCAAACTGAATCAGGTGATAAACGTGAACATTTCAGATTTATAATATTTGAGTCTAAGACCACCCTAATTTGAACCACACACATCAAGTTGCTGTCCTGTTCCACATTTTAACTGCCCACCTTGAGATGATTATCCTTAGTTAATTAATTACCTCACTGTTTTCTAAGGTATTGGCATAACAAATTAGACTTTTCTTTTTAAGGTCTGTGAACTGCATTTCAGTGAGGACCAAATCCTGAGGCATAGTGACTCCTATGACAGTAAGACTGGAAACAGGGAGCAGTGCCAACAATTATGCCTAACTGCCCCTCTTATCTCTCTTCCACTTCTTCATGTAGAGAGAGTGGTGATCAAAGAAGAGAAAGGTTGGAAAACAGGGATCTTGAAACTGCATTAGCAGAAAGTTTGAAAACCCATGCTCAGTACCAAGACAAAAGGAATTTCACAGACTTTCAAGGTTTTCTTCAATGTCTCCCTAATATCCAAATTTTAGATGACTGGATCTGTGTTAAATCAGAATCTAATGTTTCATTTGTCCTACTCAATACATGCAATATTCCCACACTCCTAGCTTCCATTGTGGTAAAAAGTGACCTGAGGATGTCCTTACATGTGGGGAAAATGGAACTTACTAACCTAGATAAAAGAAAGTTTCCTATAATGATGTAGCAGACAGTATGCTCAAACTTGATAGGATTGGACGATTGGAAAATCAGGATTTTATAAAAGATCATTTTCAGTTTATTAAGGACAGTTTAGTGAAGTTATCAGAGCTACTTAAAGGAGAAGAATCTAGTTTGATCAACTTTATATGTGAACAGTTACTGTTATTTAATTTACCCAAGAATCATTATTCTTATTCATCAGATTTCCTCATTTTTTGCAGCATTTTATTTTCTATTTCACCTCATGCATATAGATTTATGAGAAGTTCAGGCTATTTGATACTGCCCCATCCCAACACACTGCATAAAATTTGCTCAGCATATAATACCAACCCAGCTATGGAGCAAATTGACAAGAATTTTCTCCTTTATATAAGGCAGAAATATAAATTTCTTAATGTATCAGATAGTATTGTTTCACTAATGGTTGATGAAATCCATCTGAAACCTTACCTAGATTATACTGGTGGCAACATCCTAGGTGCTGCATATAATTCCTCAAATGTTGCTGCTAGTGCTCAAGTTTTTATGATTCAAAGTTTATTGTCATCATTCAAAGATGTAGTACTCATACTTCCAGTCAAGAAGCTCAATGGTGAGGGTCTGTTTCAGTTTATTAAGAAAGTGGTTTGTGGATTACATGCAATAGGTTTTAATGTCATATGCATTGTAACTGACAATAATGCACTCAATAGAAGGGCTATGTCTTTTTTTGCCTCACCACCAAAATTATCAATTGTTTATAGGCACCCATGTGATGACAGCAAGCCTCTTTTCTATGTGTTAGATTCTGTTCACATTCTCAAATGTATTAGAAACAATTGGCTTAACCAAAAAGATGTTGATCAGTCGATAATGTATCCCTCATTTGAGACATTTCCACAAGACACTGAGTTAGCAGTGGCCAAATTCTCAGCCATTAAGACACTTCATGACATTGAGAGTACTCAGATTGTAAAATATGCCAACAGGCTGAACTTGAAGTCACTATTTCCTACCAATCTTGAACGTCAAAATGTAAAACTTGTACTGAATTGTTTCAATGAAATGACTATTCAGGGGCTAGAAGCTCTTTGAGAAAGCAACAGAATTGTAAATTTTAAGGCAACTGCCACTTTCATTAAATTAATTTGTACATGGTGGAGAATTGTAAATGTAGGATCACCTGGTAGAGATATTTGCTTTAAAGATATCTGTCAAAAACCATTGTCAAATCCAAGTGATGAAAATTTCACATTTCTGGAACGTTTCTTGTGTTGGTTAGATTTCTGGAAAAAATTTACCAAATCGTGCAAGTGCTCTGTCAAATGAAACACATCTAGCCATATCACATACTACTCATGCACTTTTAGAAATCACTAAATACTGTACTCAAGAGCTGAATTTCAAATACCTTTTGCCAGGTAAAATTCAAACAGATGCACTTGAAGCACGATTTGGTAAGTACAGAACAATGGCTGGATCTCAGTACCTAATATCTCTGTGACAAGTATTTGAAATTGAATCAAAGATAAGAATTCAAACTCTATTGTCATTGAAAATTGCATCTAATGCTTTTGGTGAAATTGATCTGGACCTGGATTCATTTGAATGTGATCTCAAACTGGATGACTTTGAGGCTAGTCCCCCAGATGTTCACATTTACTGTGTAGATATCAGTGAAGACCAGGTTTTATCCATTCAGGAATATTTGCCTATTATCACATATTTGTCAGGATATTGTGTAAGAGCAGTTCTTCGAAGGTTGAAGTGTGAAATTTGTAAAACATCACTCGTTTTGGATAGAACATTATCATTAACAGATGATCAAGGTAATTATGAGCTTATATAAAGTGTTGACAGGGAGGGTCTGCATTGTCCCAACCCAGAAGTTGTTAATGCTATTATTTTCAGTTACTTGACTGTCAAAACCTTGGTATCTGAGAAGTATGAATACTTGTTTATGAAGCACCCATCACAGCAAAATTTAGTTGTAACATTGGCAATGTTTGTGATTAGAAAAGAAGGTGTACTTCTTGTGGAGTTGCCATGTACTCAAGATGACCATACTCATGAAAAAATTCTCTCTTACATTATAAAAACAGGATGTAACATATTCCTTAATAATTATGTTAAGAAAATAATGTCCAGAGTCGCATACATACAAAGAGGAGGAAACTTAACAGTCTCATAGGTTAAGGGTACTAAATTATCTTGTAATACAGTGGTTCTACAGTAAGAGGATGAAATGTTGTAATGTAGGCATACCCTGTAAACTTGGCTATTATGTTGTCATATTCCACCCTTTAGTCAGTGATAAACTGGTACTGATATTTTCATAAATGCAGTGTAGTGTAATTCAAAATGTGTCATATTTTCAAAGTGTTCTTCAATTAATATAAAGTGTTCATTCCTATCACAATGGCAGCAGAACCATAAGATGTATGTGTTCCTACAAAGGAGAAAAAATTCTTTAAATTTTAAAGTGCTGCCTTAGTGAAAAACTTAGTAGTTCACTTTCAAGCTCTATGCCAAGTTTGAAATTGACATTAAATCACGTCATGTTTTTAATGAACCTAAATCTTTGCACAGTTTCATTAATGAGTTTCCTTGAAAAATATTAGGTGCTTGCATACCCTTTTAAATGTGTCTTGTAATTTTAAGAATTAATATCTTGCAGAGACTATGGTTTGGATGCATGATTATATTACCATGAATGCTGTAAATTATTTCTTTAAAAAATATACTCCAAACATTTGCATATTTCTATTGACAATGAAAAAATATTTTTCAAACATTATCTAAATGGCCAGTGGTACTTTATAGCCAAGTTAAAATATATTTTCAAATAGGTACTTTTAATTTTTGACATGATGAGTTTGAGAGTACATGATTCAGTATCAGTACTTCCATGTAATCTGAATTTAATGAGGCATTTCTGGGCTCTAATTTTGTGATATTATTAAGCCCATGTACTCATATTCTGAGTGTATTGTAGTTGATTCACTGTATCAAGGTTAGTCTATTGCCATAAAAGGCTTTTCTTCCATCCTCCTAATTGTATGCTAGTCTCTAAGTTGTCTTCAACAAAACATTTAAAAATTTTCTTGTAATTTAAGCAAAATATGCACTTATTTGAAATTTTAAATTTCTTATGCTAAGAATTGTTTTTCCATATTATGCTATTTTCTTAGTTAGCCTAATTTGTCTTTCACAAAAAAACATATTTAACATCTTTCTTGCAATTTGTGCAAAATATGTTTAAACCAGTGTGTTGAAGAGAAAGAGAGCTTTTACATTAACGGAATGTGATTGACAGGGTATTACTTGAAAAGTAAAAAATTAAGTTAATTACAGCATCTTGCCAGTAATGGAGAAAAGAAATACGAAACATCTAGGATTAATGTCAGATTATTTCACTGGAAGACTTAAGGAAAATTTCAGTGGATTTTCAGTAAAGTTTGTGGAATTATTATATTATTCTTATTATTAAACATTGAAAATTTACAGGATTTAATTTCATCTAAATAAACAAATGAGTTTAAACAAGTTTCCGTGAGAAAATTCCCTTGATTAAGAATTAACAGTTCAGAAATGTGTATTGATGTAATGTTTGTACAGAAGAATTAAGTTATTTAACTAAAACTATGTTATTATTGTTAAATTGTTGTATTTCCTGTTATAAATTCCAGCATAATTTCTTCATCCTCTGTGAATCATTCCCTCCTTTGTATTCCATTTTTCATTTGTAACATTATTTCCATTATGTATAATATCCGATTTGTTTCTAAGTCAGCACTAAGACAGAAATATTTACCAAAATAGTAAAAATAAAATATTCTAAATAAGAAATAAAGGAAGGTTTCCGGCACGTTAAAGAGTCCTAAATGGGACGAAATTCCAGTTTACTTTGGCTTATAATTTAGTAGTATATACGAAAGACCTTTGTTTATTAATTAATATAATTATTTTATTTTCCAGTAAAATGTTAACTGATACTTCATGAGTAAAACGTAGATGAATTACTAATCACCAAGGGTCATAAAATTATTATTAACTAAAAAATAGTAACAATCAAATTAAAGCCCCTTGTTGCTATTTACTATCAATCTGAACTTTTACGAAATTTCCAGAAAACGGAGTGCGCCATCTCTCCGTCCTTCTTCTGCTTTAATTGGTCTCGGTGCAACTGAATGTGCTTTAATACCCTGAAAGAGCATCTTTTGAAAACGTTTTGTAAATCACACAAGTTCTCATAAAGTAATTCGTTCAACAAGCATTGAAGTGCCGTTGCGCGCTTCAGGAGTGACTGCCTATCCTTGTGACGTCATCAGCCGTGCTGTGAGGCCTGTTGTATTAGTAGGTACTGGTACATCTGACCACAATCCAACACGATGTAACACTGACGGAAGCAGGTAGACTGCCCCTCTCTTCCCTCGGAAGATGTGCCACGGCTATAGAAACAATCTTCCAAGTGAGGGTGGAGGGAAAACCTACCATAGCAATTGGATTTTATTTTGACTTTGTATTCAATTTTATATGGAAATCTGCCTTCCTGGAGCCCAAGATGTATCTCAGTGTTTGTTTTGTTACAAGGGAAAACCAGAAATTCTTCCAATAAACTGCTGCTCACAGATTTGTCTAGCAAAAAACCTCTATAATCGACTTTTGAATTCAGTATTTATTGGTCAAAGTGGAAATTTTTTAGTCGAAGTAATAGGAGGATGAGGAAGCAGAAGAAGAATAAGTAGAAGAAGAATACATTTGTATAACTATTGCGCCATTCATCCTACTTTCGAGATATAAAACTTTTCAAAACATTCATTTTTACTCGTACACTCACTTATTTACTTGTATATTTTGGAGTGGTTATTTTTTATCGTCAGGAATTTCTTCCCAGCATTCCTTACTCCTCGGCGGAGTCCACCAGCCGAAGGACACTGTGAAAAGTTAATGACGGGCGTTAATTAGTACATTCTTACACACTTTGGATTCCTCTGTAAGATGGATGAAGGGCGCATTCATTGCCGATGAGTTTTATTATAGTGAAATTAATGTCCCTTTTCATGAAAATGGAGAATATTTTACAAATTACGGCAAGGATAATATAATTGTATTCATCGACGTGGACAATGTAAATATCCAAACAATATATCACTAGTAGTAGTAGTAATTTATTGAACATTACAGGCTGTTCGCCCAAGATACATGTTCACATTGCCAGATTACAAGAAACAGAAAAAAAAAGAACCATTAGAATAAACTAAACTAAACAATTATAGACAGATCCATAAACTCACCCACAATATATCACTATCGCAGAAAGTTTTCTCGAGAGGAGGGCCGAAAAATAGATAAAATAGTGTTTGAAACGAAGTAGTATCTTGTAATTGCTTTGAAACTACCAGAAGATCATTGAAGGTAAAGGAGGGAACTCTGATTTGGACATTTTAAATGATAAGTCCATGAGGATAATTTTCAGAGTGATAGTGTTAAGAATGATGAACTTCACGATTAGTAAGTACATTTGCCAGCAATTAAATATGATTAATATGAATTATCAACCAGCAAAAATTATTTCCTTGAAATGTAAATATTCACGGTTTACAGGTAACAGGTCTAAAATTATAAAAGATGACTTTAATATCCTTCTTAGCTGAATGGTCAGAGTATCAGTTCTCTGTTCAGAGATTCCTGCGTTCGATTCCCGAACGGGCCGGGGACTATTACTGTGTCTGATTAATTCCCCTGTTTTGAGGAATTGAGAATTTGTGTTCGTCTGAATACACACCACTTCATACACACACATCACTACCAACCACTACAGAGACACGTAATAGTGAAAACACCCCTCAAATAGGGTTGGGGACACGAAGGGCATCCGGCCGTAAAACTGAGCCAAATCGCCACGTAGTGCCAGCCCCAAATAATTAGAAAAAGTCCAGGAAGAAGAGTAATGTCTTCGTATAAAAATACTAGCTGATGTACCAGTGCTTCGCTACGGTATTCTCAGAAAAACTTACTTTGTGGTTTTCCTAACTGAAGTCAACGAACAGAACTACGGTGTCGATCTAACAGTCCAAAGTTCCAGAGCTGGAATGACCCGGCCGCAGACAGCCGTGAACACTTCTTTGCCCATTATTCCGTTAAATATGCACACTGCTCATTCCAATCAGTGCCTCAGAGTAGGGTTTGAGTAGCTCGAATGCTATGATGAACCAGGGTGTTACGTACCAGTAGTATTGGAAAATTGTATGAAACATAGGAATGGCATGCTAGAGAAGAAAATTACCTAACTTCCCAGCTACTTCCCGCCAATATTTAGGCAGACTGTTACACTCGTAAGACTGGGCGAGTTGGCCGTGTAGTTAGAGGCGCGCAGCTGTAAGCTTGAATCCGGGAGATAGTGGATTCGAATACCACTGTCGGCAGCCTTGAAGATGTTATTCCGTAGATTCCCATTTTCACACCAGGCAAATGCTGGAGCTATACATTCATTAAGGCCAAGGCCGCTTCCTTCATATTCACAACCCTTTCCTACCCCATCGTCGCCATAAGACTTAACTGTGTCAGTGGGACGTAAGGCAAATTAAAAAAAAAATTCGGTATGCAGCAGTAATCCTATCTATCGGAGATGAGTGGCAACAGCAAGACAAAGCACATCACAACAAACAATGGTCAATGTAATGTTATTGTTGATCATTTTTATAAGCTTTCTATATTGTAGGCCTTCACATTTAGTTTTCTTTTGACTCTGTGATCTTAGGGTGTCTTATGAAATTATTTATAGCGTAGGTTGTAGTTCCTTATTCTCCGAATTAGCATACTGATTTTCATTAAATCCTGTCTACCAATTTTCTTGTGACTCGGCGCTGATAAGGACTTAGTAACAAAAATCCAAATTCATGAATATCTCTGATCATAGCCGGTATGGTAACAATGTATAAGACATAAATGATCGGAAATAAAATACTATATAACTTCAGTTAGGTAGTATTTATCGATACGACCACTAATAATATAATTATTTGGGAATTAAATTTTAGGCCTACCCCTAAACTATCATTTCATTCAGTGTGAATAAAATTTGTTATGGCCTAGATTGTAGGGACTTATTCCTTGACTTCCTCTACCGATTTTAGCTAAGATACGACCATTAGGTAAGGGGTTTTCTGCCCGAAGGCAGGTCCGAACCTCCGCAGAGGTGTTCCTGAGCCGGAGTTTACGTGCGGTAGGGTGGCCAGTTCCTTTCTGCTCCTCCATTCCCTTACCCCCACCAACAGCGCGTGGTAACCCAAACAACTCCTGACCACGCCCAATGTTGCTTAACTTCGGAGATCTCACGGGATCCGGCTACGGCCGTTGGCTATACGACCATTAATAACAAATATTTGAGAATTGAATTTTAGGCCTTCCCCTAAACTGCCATTTCAGTCTGTGTGAATAAAACTATTTATAGCCTAGATTGTAGTGACTTATTACCCGACTTTGTATACCGATTTTCATTATATTCTCTTCAGGCGTTTTCTAGTGATGCGTGTACATACATACTTACATACAGCAGACAGACAGACAGATATTACGGAGAAGTAAAAATGGCATTCTCTTGTTACTGTGGGCATGACTGATACATAAATACCATTCTTTTTAAATTCTGAGCAATGTATAGACAAAACTCTTATTTTATATATATATGAAAATGTTTGTATATTACAGCCAAAACTTTAATTCAGAAAAAGACAATGCACCGAAAATTGAAGACTTGAAATTCCAAAGGGAACTAGTACCAAAATTAGCTCGCATTCCTTTGAACTACCGAATCAGGCAATTCAGATACTTCTACCGGACACATTGTACGCACGTGCCACAGAATGACAAATGGATCTCACGAAGTGGGTAAGTCCATGTGGTTATTATTTCTGCTCTTGATGATACAAATCAAGAAAGAAAATTAACATCTGGCCACATCCAAGTGATTTAATGTACAACAAACATTCAGGTGGTAAATAAAAACTTATACAAACTTACCTGATGCTCAGTTACAAATATCTGCAAAAACTGCCTGTGTTCTTAGGGTATTATAGAATATTAACAGGCCCTTCTTATTTGCCCCGGATAAAAATGTTGGTGATAGTGACTTCAGTTTAGTGGGTTGTACTTTAAGGAAACCATCTCCTTTTATCACTAATTAGAAAAAAGAAGAAGTCAAATCCTTGGAAGAATGAAGGTATCGGTATAGAAACGGGAAGGCCCTCAAAGGGCTTGATAATGAAATACTCCATAGGCCTTGCAAACATCGTAGACCTCCTAAAACGTTGCATACTGAGTGAATTAGCTTTACGGTATAGGCCGTGTTATCTGTAAACTTGATGAAAACTGCCCGTCAGCAGTCTGAAATATGGGTCCCCCGTTTCCACATCAGGTCAATATACCGTACCTTCAATATAGCCTACACATTTACATCCCCATTGTTTGCCATTTCGTACCCCACCGTAGCCGAAAAACTACAAGAGTTGGTGAGTAGTAAGGGCTACGGCAGTTCTGAGCCATGGCGAAAGGTATGGAATTTGCTGAGTCAGCATTTTTGAATGGTGCAGCGGCAGCAAAGTCAATGACATCTCACATCATCATAACGAGACCAAGGTCATGACGTCATAACCTAACCTATCAGTCATTCCCTAACCTCAAAGGCTCCATTAAGGAGCCCATTGGTCTTGTTAGTGACCGGGTTTGGGGGAAAGGGTTTCCCCCACGCCTGAACAGTCTCTCGGTCCACCAAAATATTGAAGGGAGAGTGTCTCCCTCCGGACTGTCCCTCCGTCCACCAAATAAAAAAAGCTTGTCTCCTTAGCAGTCCTCCTCCTCAGGCTTGATGACAGAGGGTGGTGGACCGCTGGAGAGACCAGTAGTTGGCCAGCTGTTCGTCAGATGAAAAGGCATGTTGCCATGGAGTTCAGACTCTCTTATATGGTAGTGTAAGATAGAGAGTGGGGAAAATGGAAAGGTGGAGGGTAGCAGATGGCACTGCTACTCCAAGATGGCCGAGGGGAAGGTTGTGGGACGTATAGAGTTCACTAGTTTGTTAGGAGATGACTTTTTACGTCATAAGGATCCAGAGTCCTAAATTCATTACATGAGGTCCCATACAAATTACAAGTCACGAGGAGCCCTAGCTGCATTTTTATCTCTGATCAGAGACGGTACGTGGAGGACAGTTGGAATGATTCTCATTCTCACGCTACGGAATTACGTCATCCACAAGGGCAGAATATGCAGGGATACGACGTAATTTGGCGGAACTATTTTTGTTTTGTTGTCAAAAGTCCATTTTAAGAGGAATTGGCGACGAAACATCTGTAGTAAATGTCAGAAAATCGTAAGTAAAAAAATTCGGTTGTTAGTGGAAAGGACTTTAGACCGCTAAATAGCTCCAGAAGAAAAATTGTCGAGAGACGCGCCTGTTTGTTTAAACTCTGTTACATCGACCAAAATGTAGTGCCTAGCTTATGAGTTAATTTAACGACTGAAATTTGTTAAGAGAAACCGCTACTAAACTAAGCAACTATGTGTTATGTCATAATAAGCCATAATTATATTTTCTGTGAGGTGAAAAAAGTGTCAGTAAACTTTTGGCGGTAAATGCGGATGGTACAGCAGTGGAAGAAAATTTTATGAAAGCACACCGCGCCATTTTCAATTCTAGAATTGTTTCCAGTGAATATGAGGCTACCGCTAGTCATTCAGACTAACATTATAAACTTACTTTGGAGACTAACTCCCAGAAGTAAAGGCAGATTTGGCCAAAGGTGGCTACCTAACGTCATCTCCATGTGGAGATAGATTAGCAGTCAAATTAATGGTATTCCGAAATTTGGAACCGTCATGTATATTCACATCTGGACAACAGACGGTCATTATAATACCGAAGTCCTGCAGTTGAATTAGGAATTATCATTGTTTTGCTTTATTGCGTGCGCTGATCGGTGATTGCACGAACGTGTTCGGCTCGCGAGGAAGAGAACGTGTGAAGGACATTTTTATGTCATAATTTTCAGATGAATGATACCAAAAATAAATGAAAGGAAAGTGATGTTTGTAAAGCAACTATCTATCGAGGTGGCTAGATAAAGACTGAGAGAGGCTGGTGGGCCTGTAATGATGTAAGACCATGTACGACTTCCTGGTATGTAGACTACAGTTTTATAAATTGCACTTATTTACTTATTTCATTATTTTACAATTTTATTTGTGTATCTGTGATGCATTTTGGTCACCCATTTATTTAGTGAAAATAACAGAGAAATACGACAAAAGGTCATTTTATGTTCCTTGGATAATCGGGAAAGCCGCGAGACTTCCGTGTGAAATATTGTAAAGTAGTAGATTTGATAGCTGTTAAATGAATATAATATCTAGAGCAAAGTATCATTTCCGTATGTTTATTTCCTATATTTGTTGTTTGCCAAAGTCAAGACATTAATTTATCACGAAATTCTGTTCAGTATAAAGGTGAAATTCCTGTAAGTGTAATCCGTGGTTTACCATTTAGAGCGAGTGCGTGATAAGGATGGGACGTCAGCTGTTACGGAAGGCACACCGTCATGTATTCGGCGCTGCAAATTTTTCAAGGGAATGTACGAGACGAGATCAGTGTGTGATTTGTGGAAGGGAAGTGCTATTCCAAAGATCTGTTAAAATCTGTGAATTGGTGAGAGGAAAATAACGGCAACATTTTTGTAATTTAAGTTGGAAGTTTCGGTTTTGGAAATATTGTGTTTTAAAATTCAGATATGGGAGGAGAGATGGCTAGCTTGTCGCAGATTGTTTTATGTAACAACACAGTGGATCACGTAAGAGAGATATTCCATATTATTGTCGTGTAGATAATTTGTGGTAGCAAGTGGTGCGTTTCTTGCAGAGATAGGAAGGAATGTGGATCAGGCTGTTGAAATCCTGTAGTGTTGAAGATACTTTGTTTCAGGATTTTCATTGCAGGGAACCCGAGGATTTATTTTGTGTCATTTAAAGATATGGCAATAGGCTCAGTCCACAGTTAGGATTCCACGTGAAACCGTAGGACCGTGATGGATAAGAATATTTCAAGTGATGTTTTAAATTAAATCTCCTCCCATGTCCTGTGTTGGTCAAGAATTGTATTTCAATGTAGTTGTCAGCGAGACGAGGTTTTCATTTGATACAGGTCAAGATAACGTGTGTGTTTTTGAGAGATAGCGAGGAGGGGTCTTGTTCCAGGCAGAAAGCCACCTGTTTCTCGGCGGTCGAGCCAGTTCATTGTCAGAAAGAAATTGTAACTTAGATTTTGTCATTTATAATGAATGTTCGGAATTACATTTCATTATTTAAGAAGAATCGTGTAGTAGAGACTTGAGAATAATAATGGGGGTCCGGCTCCATGGCTAAATGGTTAGCGTGCTGGACTTTGGTCACATGGGTCCCGGGTTCGATTCCCGGCAGGGTCGGGAATTTTAACCATCATCGGTTGATTTCGCTGGCACGGGGGCTGGGTGTATGTGTCGTCTTCATCATCATTTCATCCTCATCACTACGCGCAGGTCGCCTACGGGAGTCAAATAAAAAGACCTGCACCTGGCGAGCCGAACATGTTCTCGGACACTCCCAGCACTAAAAGCCATACGCCATTTCATTTCAATAATAGGGGGACGGAAATGACACGATGGTATGTTATGTTGTGAATAACCATTTTCAGTGGTGTCAAAATTTGAGAATTCCTAGTAGTGCGCTTCTTGTTGTTGAGGGTTGTCCTAAGTTTTGCGATTATTTTATTTGAATGTCACGATAGCTTGTCAATCCATAGAGTTCGTGATGAATGATTGCGTTGTTGTTGTTGGTTTCCAAGGCACAAATGTAGTTTCATGTGATATGATGTCATGCTTGTGGAGCACATGGGGTGCAGTAGTCCATCCACCCTAGGGTTGTGTGAGGTTTCATTACGACACTTGAATCTCATCGTCCTGAAATCATATCGAAGGAGGCACCGGAATTAGTCAAAGGGACAACCAGGCGTTACAAGCGATTTGACATTGGTTGTTTTATTTTGCTTAGTGCGTAAATTTATGCTGATTCTAGCACTTAAATTTAAGATTATCCAAGCTAGTTTCTTAATAATTATTAGTGTTATAATGTAAACTTGTTGAGTGACGTATTGAAATAAATAAATGGTACCGGCAATTATGACAATGTGTTCTGCTTTCCAGCTTTGAAGCAAGAAAACTATGAGCATCAACCAATAGTAGATTAAATATTTTTTTCAAAGTTATGTTTCTAGTAAACCTGTCCAAGTGATAACGACAAGGTAATTAAAACAGTTAGGGAGTTAAAAAACACTTCGTCCGTGATAGCTAAATTTGTTGTTGATTAGGATTATGAGATTACTTCATTTATTGATTTAATACATTCAGAGGAACCGTATTTTGAGAATTAGCTGAAAACCAAGTGTGCAACTCGAAAATGCATTCTGGAAATCATACTTTTATTTGCTGAAAAATTTCAACTTATTAACGTAACGATTAAGGGGCATGCCCGATGGCAAGGGACTTTACTGCCACAAGTGTTGTGAGCGTTTGTTGTTGTTGTTGTTGTTACTTTGATTTGTTGAGCATCAGATGTGCTGGGAATATATTAGTGCGGAAATGTCGGTCATCAACTACTGTAACTTAATTTTGTTCAGCCTTCAGATTGGAAGTTTGGATGGTCATGGGGTCATCAACATCAGTGACTTAGATTAGGGCCATCTGCCATTATAGCATCATTTTTCTTGCGGTCATCATCCTCAATGACTTTAACGTAAATCACAATGTTAGATATCTGTCCATTACATAGTCGCAGGTAACATCGATTCAATGAAGGGTCCATGCCGTACAACTACTTTGTGGCACATACCGATTGGACTGCCTTAATTATACCAAGAGTCTACAGCTCTTGTTACGGGGGCTTGATCATCACGATTCATGATGGTGATACATGAAGTCTCACATGGAAATCGATCTTGGGATCTCCAGACTTTCTTTATTTCATTCTTAAATTAAGACGGTGGTTTCTAGTAAGGATGCCCCTCAGGCAATTGAGTTAATATCTGAAAAGCCAGCGTCTCTCATCATCGTTGTTATTATTGTTTTTAACGGACAGAAATGAATCGTTGATTACAGGTTGTGAAAGGTCACAAGTTGTCGGATTTCTTCTCAATGACAAATTAAATATCCATTTCTTTTAAATTGATTCCTCTCATTGTAGACGTTACAGTAGTTTAAAATTACTGAAACCCACCCCTTACCTAAGCAAGTGACGATGAACCCATCAACGACCCAACAGATGGATCTCATGCCGATTCGCTGATATGTAAGGTAGGTAGGTATCGTTCGAAGGACCTTAAAGGGTTCAGTATGCCTTAAGAAGCGGTGAGGGGATGTGGTGGGGTTGGAATTCATTAGTTTGTTGACAGATGACAGCATGTATATCTCAAGATGTATATAGTAATAGAAGATGCTGATATGGAGGGGAAATATATTTAGTATGTTTGTTGAATTATGGTGGGAGGAGTTCATTCGTCTGTTCGTGGGGAGTGCAGCATATATGGTAAAATTTTATTATTCTATCTCTAGAGGGTGTGTGGCAGTAAGCAAGACAGCTTACTTTGAGGAAATACAGGGGAAGCACTACCGGAGAAGGCTGACAACTCATAGAAGTTTGCATTCGAACTCGACTTTTGAATGTTTTGGCAGCTGATAGGTCGTGGTTAGTGTCTCATGGTGTTTTGAAACAAGGAACGCGTATTGTGAATGTTGACAACTGTCAAGACAGTGTGCGGATGAGCGCACGCGTTTTTTTTTAATTTGACAGAGCACGTGCTGGTCGAAACTTGCCTGTGTACTGAGACAACATTTGAACGGGAGGGCGCGTGTGTTTTGAGAGAGAGTTTTTAAATATCTGATACAGCGTAGTTCATATCATTTGTAAGAGCGCACTTTTCTAATTGAACACAGATCACATCTAGGTCGTGAATTGTTTGTGATCCTTTTCCGTAACGCTTAGAGCAAACTCTTACGGCAATCACGTGTCCTGTTAAACTATCCTCCGTGCTGACCTTCACGTGTATCTCACTGTTATTGCTGACTAAGGAATTTTCTTGGTTGCAGTAGTTTTTACATTATTCGGGAATCGAGCCCTCCTATTCACGACCGTACCTGGAACTCGAAACTAGTGAGACAGCTATGTCTAACGGGTGAGCCAAGATAGCCCAAGAGAAAGCTCTGGCGATGATCACGTAGCCTGTTGCGCTACCTCCGAACAAACCTTCTTGCGTGACTCTATTTTCTCCCAGCTGACCTTCACACGTGACAAACTGTTTTTCTTGACTTGAACTCATAGTTTCTGATCTTAACATTTGACTCAAGGATTTGAATAGTAGAGAGTTTTAGCAGTCTACGGAAGTTTTTAGATCTCACTGGGTCCGAAACTTCGTGTTCAGAACACATTACCCTCTCTACACTACTAGATGCATCTGCATATTTTCGCAATACGATGGCACTTAGAGTGAACTCTCGCGGCGATCACGAGGCATACAGTCATGAAAGCTAACCCCAAGCTAACTTTCATGCATGACTCCATGATTCAATGATTTTTCTTTTTGTTTTCACTGATTGGAACACTCAATTTCTGATGTTAAGGCATGAGCTTATAGTTTCTAACTCTTAAGACTTCTTTCTAGTAGGCTACAGTAGATTCTACAACATTCAGGGATCGATCTTTTCTGTTCAGAACACACTAGAAACCCGAAACTAATGAGACTTGCGAGTGAGACAAGTTGATGGGGTGGAGCATGTGACATGCCTAGGTCACGCTATTTTAACATGAGTGTCCGGGTTTGAGGTACGATAAAGGTTGTATTGATCGACTTAGCTAGGTTACAGGACTCAGATAGTTGAGAATAATGCAGTATGCCAGATTAAGCTTGGCTCTTCCTGTTTGTTTCCCTCTTCAGAGAAGGTACGATAAAAGAGGGAATATCATATTCAGCTAGGTTACAACACTCAGATCTTTGAAAGCGCTCTAGTATGCTAGATTCAGCTAGACACTTACTATCATTAGGAGGAGTCTGCATATGCGGTCGCTGCTAGGTCTACGAGGAGGAAGGAGAGGTCAGAGATTTTTAGTACATACCTGATATACCTATGTCATTCTTGAAGCATATAGAGGCTGAAGGGACTTGTCTGGAAAGTGTAAATAGCGTGACGTAACTTTTGTCTCATAGATTAAAGCTATTACAAGATAAGCAACTTCTCAGCTCCATTGCCTATACTAAATACCTCGGCTCCCACAGACGGATAATGAAGTTATTTAAAACTTAATCTGTTAAGTTTTCACTGCGTGGTCATACGATATGAATATTAAACCCTTGTATTGGACACAGAAGAATGGCAGTGGTGTCGGTCATGACAGATTATAATATTGTACACACTGTTGCTGGCCATATTAAGACACGACCCTAGCAATTTTGATTCGCATACACCAGAGAGAGAGAGAGAGAGAGAGAGAGAGAATTGAATTGAATTTATTGATCATGATTTACATGCCACTGAGACTGAAAAGCCCCTTTATGCAGCGTCTTCTTATAATACAATGCAGATTTATGAAAACAGTAACTACATTTTTATAATATTAAAGTATTAAACTAAACAAGAAACTTAAAAAAAATGAAAATACAGATACCACATCCAGTAAGGTTAAGACATACATTATATAATAAGTAAGAAAGTAAATCATTAAGTCCTTCTGTTATTCTGGACTACATGGGTTTAAAGAATATAAAGCTAAAGCAGAGAAACAATTTTCTTCGAAATATACATATTCCTGATTGTTCGACACAAGAATGCCTGATCTCAGCCTCTTGCGTACTCCTCCAGAAAGACAGATGTTAAGAACTGCTTTAGTTGGGTACAGTTAGTGTTACTTGCGAAACGGTGAAGATTAAAGACGTTGAAGATACGTGATGCAGTGCAAACAAAGGATTTGTTAAATTTAGTGGTACGATGAAGGGGAATTTGAAGGGTGGTTTTTGTAAATCTATTATCTCTGTTATGTACCGACTCCATAGGTTTAAATGCATTATAAAGGTAGGATGGTGTCTTCAGTTTGAGAATTTTCTGCGTAGCAACAGCTACTGAGATTTCCCGACGTTCATGGAGTTTCAACCATTGTAGCTGTATGTAATAGGGTGTTATGTGTTCATCACGCCTGGCATTTGTAACGTAACGAACACATGCGTTTTGTACCCTCTGTAGTTTTATGTTCAAAGTTTCAGATAAGTCGTTGTATGCGACTGAACCATAGTCAATTATTGGAAATATAAGACTTTGAACAAGTAGTTTTCGCATGAAAGGTGGTGTACATGACACGTTACGTTTCAAAATATGCATGGATGACACAACTTTTCGGATTACATTTGACGTATGATCAGACCAGGATAAGGTTCTGTCGAAAATTAGACCTAGATTGTTAAGAGAGAGAGAGAGAGAGAGACTGGTGTCGGTGATGGCGAGATATTAACAACTAAATTATGGGTAATAATTGTATACACACACGAACTGTATACTTTAGAACTTGTTAAACTGTCCTAATATAGATATCCTAAACGACTTCCATCAGGAGAAGATTACGGTAAAACTGTTAACCCTCATGTTTCCATGTCATGAGCTGTGTATGAATTGGATTCGGGTTGAATCATGTTGCGTCAATAAACTGCATGAAGAAAGAGCAAGTTAAATCATTTCTATTGGTGGTTTAAGCCAAAGAGTTGTCTGTTTCTACACATGTCCGATGAGGTGCCCCACGTGTTCGACCTGCTATCGCAAGAGTTCCAAACCCAGTAGTCAATATATACATCATGTATGAAACATGCAACATAGAATGATCTTAGCAACACCTTTGGATATTGTTCTACTGTAAAAATTAAGGATTGTACAGTACATCATGGAAGAAAGAAAGACAGAAGGAGAAGTGGCAAAAACGGAAGAAGCCGTCTCTTAATGGAAAGATCATATTTTGTACTTCTGTGCTAAATTCGTGCAGACACTGAAGAGCCTTACATGTGTACATCTAGAAGAAATTAATAATATATAATGCTTCCGTCCTGTTTTCATGCGGGCTGTATCTTGTTCACGTGTGTACATCCGGGAGCCGTTAATAGCAGGATTCTTATGTGTTGATATCATATTTTCTTGCGAGCTGTATCTTGTTTACGTATTAACACCTGGGAGACTAAATCCGTGTGCATGCTTTGGCGATAACCGGTTGCATCATCTCTCTCTGGTTGCATACTACTTCCTAACAATATTTTCTATAAATAATTGCTCTATCTGATTGGGTGTATAAAGAGAGCTCCGTTCACCGCTTAACATTTTCTTATTGTTGTTGTTGTTGTTAGTGTTGCTTAGCCTTTGTCATTTTCAAGTAAGAATAAAGATTTTCAATTCACTACGGGCACTACGTATGGTATTTCAGCTGCTTTAATAGCCCGACTAAAAAGACGTCTTAACCAAGATAATTTAGTAATACCCGGTAGACACGCATTCTATCAGCATTAATTCGATGGAATCCATGAAGTATCATCTTTTGAGTCTGGTCAAATATCGATGTTGGTACAGAGCGAAAAGTTGACTATGAGAGAAATTCCTAAAAATAAAAACTGACGAGAAAGTTTAGGCGGGCATAGTTTTACATATATTATATTGTCTAACAGAACAATGACTAGCATGTTAACAATTGTGTGTATTTTCTTTCCAGATCGTATGCTTGGATATTGCAGCCAAGTTGGCTGCTTTTGACCAGCTTGGCGCTACTGGTGTGTGGAGGCTCTCAGAGTTACCTGTAAACACTACGCTTTTAGTCCAGGATTACTGTGCAGTCAGCAAACCGTACGGACAGTGCATACTAACAGATGTGTGCCTGCCCGGAGCACATACGGCTACAGTTTTCTTATCATCAATCTACAGAACGCTCAACGACGAAGAAGTTGGTAAGATCAATCGACAGAGTGTGCTGCTGGAGTACGAAGCCATCGTGTACTATTGCAACCGTGTGAGGTTTAAGTCAGCAGAAAAGTGACATTGTGTTTAACTAATATATTGGAGGCATGTTCGGTGCGGGGTCGAAGTCCATGTAATCGTTGTCGCCACATCAACATAACCCCCGTTAAACGGGGAACAAATAGAAGAAGGAGTATTACCCGGATGATAGGCCCCTTTAAACAACTGGCATAATCATCAACTCTTGGTGCACGCCGTCATCCAATATAAGCTACTTTCTTACCTTTATATAGGATTCTTCAAAATAGAATCTGAGCATCGTAAAAATATAGATTTACGTGTTCTAATTTTATTTTATCAAAGCGATATTTTAAGACTTCGCGGTGAAGAAGTGCATTTTTTCTAATAGATTATAGGTTCTAATCGTACTTGATAGTATTTTCTGATGAGAGTTACTACATGTTACAGCTGCACCAAATGCTGTTAACTCACATTCAGACAAGATGTGATGCGGAACTTATTCACTACACGCAAACGTGGTGAAACGTATGCGTTTAGATGAGTGTATCTCAGAAGAGAGTCTAACAGATGACTTCTTAGCTCAGTCTGAACAACATTTAGTCAGGTAGCTTAGTAAGTATTGTGAAGATATCGGAATAAATGTGTGGGTAGGTAGTCTTGCATCTTAAAGGGACCAACGCTCATTGAGTGTGTGGAAGAGTTAAATGCACTTGGTTGTGTCAGTAAGCTCACCAGGAAACTGTTTGATATCTGACATCCACATACACAATAAAACCATGTAGATTAATGGGAGAATTGCTAGTGGTTCTTGTCTCAAACGACGCACGTTAATCACAACACGAATCGTACATTCAAAGACCAGAAAGGTTTACTCGTATTCAAACGTCTGTACAAGTGTTGAGACATTCTGCTCTCAAAATGAACACATCGCTAGAGACAGAATTTATTAAGCCTATGGATGAAGAGGTCAGGTAGTTAAACTTTAACACCAAGAACGATATCTTTAGAGTGACAACCAATCTCCATCAATGGTAGACTGATTACGTAATAAAACCACTCTTCCCGCGAGTTAGAATGGAAACATCAACCATTATTCTGGACTTCATGTATTTGACGCAATGAAATTACCAAATACATTCGCAACTGGAATGCCGCGGTAAAGTCAAGGGAACGACAATTCTTGCTTTGCATCCAGCAAAACAAATGTGAACAGAGTGCATTCCAAACTATAGTACAGATCAGAATTATATTTACAATGGATTCCGACGCAAATAGAGCTCTAAAGTTTGGCTCGGCTCGAGTAACAAAATAATATATCTCTGAATGTTTATGGTGCACTGTATGATATCGGAGATTGGGTTATGTGTGGTATAAATGGAAAATCTCTTTCACACTAGTACTGCTCTATATCACATCAAATCATCACCAAGAGGGTCACAGCTTTTCGACCATAATGAAGATTATGCAGTGCGTGATCATTCTCATCTAACGGGAAAGTTTAAAGGACCGGCATATAATTCGTGCAACCTTCTATACAGGTTTCCAATCTATGTGGCTGTAATCTTTAAAAACATATCTGGTTTTGATATCTCTCTGTGAAAGACGTGCATCTATAGAAGGGCATACCACCTTGCTACCACCTGCTGAATCCCGGTCATGTAACGCTCATTCCTTCGAACATGGAGCAGTACAAGCCTTTCAGGTATCGCATACCGAACTCTTTGCAACTGCATTTCATTGACTCTTTTAATTTACTCCGCTGTCCTTTCGAAGAGTAGATTTCATATTTAATCCGAGCAGACTTGCACATGCGCAGCCTTACTTTCTTGATTCTTCCCAATCCACTTTCATGCATCAAAAAGCGTTTTTCCTTACGAATACGAATTGGACATGACTGTTCTCGATGAGACACTACTGTATCTTCGGAATACTTTATACAGCTCACTCACAAAGACAACAATTGAAGAAGAGCACTATGAGCGAGCGAAACGTGTGTGGATAGCGGTCCGCAGTAGCACCCTTGATGACCGTTGCGATATTTATCTGAAGGCATGCGTGTTTGAGAATTTTCACATTCGGCTCATTACATAACGAAACCTAGTCTGTCTTTGGATGCCTTGCTCAAGAAAACAAACGTGCAGTTAGAAGGTCTCACTGATATAGACATGGTTCATTTTATGGACGAGAGCATTCGCGGAGGTGTATTTTTCTGTTCCCATAGGTACGTTCAAGCCCACAACAAATACCTGAGCACATACGATGCTAGCCAACCAGATTCACAACTTTTGTATCTCGATGCCAATAAGTACAATGGGTGGGCTATGATACAGCGTCTTCCTATCAGTAAATTCTCGGGTGCAGAGAACCCAGACACTTTTGGTGCAAAACGACGATCATGCCCAATTCTGTTTTGTTTTTGAGGTTGACCTTCTCTACCCAGAACACATTCACGATGCACACAAAGTCCATCCGCTTTGTCCCACTCAGATGACATCGCCCACAGGGCCTTCTCCGAAGCTCTTCAGAATAAAGGGCGATACGCACTACACTAAAGAAGGTTGAAGCAGTGTCTTCAAAGTGGACTCAATGTACTCGCATTCACAGAATACTGTAGTTTAAACACACAGTTTGGACGAGTCCCTATCAAGCGGTACATAGAAACGAAAGCACAACGCGTCTAAGTTCGAATCAAATTTCTACAAATGAATGAATAACCCTATTTCAGTCACACGTTAATGAACGTACGGAAGTTTTGAGACGTAAAACTCATTTCACAGCGGGGTGGTAGTTACAGAGCAGCGCGCCTTATTGCTCTACCCAATTACAAGAAGCGAGTTATTTTCGATGAATATTGCTCTTCCATTGAAATGGAAATACTCAAGTTTAAATGTAACAAAGCCATGTATTTTGGTATGACTAAAGTTAGCCTCAATCCACTATGATATTCCTTACCACATACATGAGTGTAATCACAAAGAAGTAGGTTAAATGAGTGGTGAAACGTAGGATGAAATTATCAGTAAGTTCACAGATATTCGATCAAAAATATATACTCTCGAAACAGAGTGCGATTATCTTAACAGAGCGAAAGGGTTGAGAAATTGGTTATCCTCTTCATGGGTGATTATGAAGGTTGTCTTTATAACAATACCGTTCTGATATGCTAACAGTACTCCATACGTTTTCGCTTAAATCATGCGTACACTGTCTACCGAGAGAAAGTCGCACTCTGTTCTGATCAGGGCAAACGTTGTGTACTTGATGATAATATTTCCACCTTACCGTGGGGACTCTGTCAATTTCAAGAGCAGTACACCTTCTACCTTCAACTAACATGCTTCTGTATACTTCGCATGTAGTCTTTATGACCGTTTTCTTTTCTAAAAGTATATGCAGGCTATATTACAAATTGTTCCCTACTTTCAAATATTCACAAGCCACAGTACTCGATGCGATTTAGGAAGCAAGAACAATGAAAAACATTCAGAAACAAAATGAATGGTGAAGAAAACTTATCTTAGGTAAAGTCCGAATCGTGTTTAAAAACACTTAAAATACAACTAAAACGTGTATAAAATACAACGCGTACTAGGAAGCAGGCGGATTTGTAGCTACGCTATAAACAAAATTCGACTAATCCGTCTGAAATGAAAAGTTTTCTTTTGTGAAGAATTTGAACTTAATTAATAAAAGGTTAGCTTTACATTAGGGAAGATCATAGGCAGATTTCTTTTATATTAAAATTACTTTTGAGCTAAAAATTATAGGGAAAGGAAAGCCTTTCTATCATTAAAATATTATACAAGGTTAGCTTTGTAATAGGTAAGATTATAAGTAGATTACTTTTAAATTATTTCCAGCTAAATTTTCAAGGAAGAGAAAAGTTTCCTGTGATTAAAATTAGAAATAAATAAAGGATTGTAATAAAAGTTTATGTAGTAATTTCTTAAATGTGAAGGTAAATATTCTGAAAATTAATTTCAGCACCGATTAAATTAGCTCTCAAATAAATAATTGGGCGGTAAAGGCTAAATTTTTACCTAATTAAATCGACCAAGTGAAGAATTAATTTCAATGAAGGTAAAAATTAATCAAGGATGAATTACAAAACATCAGCATAGTCACCAACGACATCTGCCGTCATCGTTGTCAACAACTCACGCAATGGAAAACAAGAACCGACCCAAGTTGATGACCCATATATGAAACAATGACCACGGCCACTTTCGTAAAGAATAGCTGAGAGTAACGAAAACTGAAATGCAGGAAACGGAAAATAGAAGGTCGCAACGTGGCAGACAAAACACGACAGGGAAGAAACCGACATAACAAATTTCCAGTACAAAATCTTCAGATTATTTAGGTTCGAAAAGCAATATTAACTCTTATTATCCTTCAAATAAATAAGTAACATGAAATGAGTAAGTAAATGAATGAAATAAAAGAAATAAATGGGATTATTCCCTTTGAATTAATTAAAAGGAAACAAATATTACCAGTACAGGTGACCCATTTATACAAAACCGTGTCTTGTAATCGACGAGGGATATCAGTACAATATAATATTTACAATTAAAGTGTTCATTTTCATTAGTGACATGTAACAGTAGTTCAATTACTTTTATCGTACAGTAACAAATTTTTCATATAACTGAATGGTAAGGGGTAATAATGAAACATTACATAACTGATTAAACAACAAGAAGAAACGTTACAACAGTAAAATTCGAAACAGGAAGTGGCTAGGTCATCAAAAAAGAATAGGTAATAGTACCTGACAAATTCATTAATGTGTAAGTTAATTTTAAAGCAATGAGAATTTTTTTTTTGCTAGTTGCTTTACGTCGCACCGACACAGATTGGTCTTATGGCGACGATGGGACAGGAAAGGGCTAGGAGTGGGAAGGGAGCGGCCGTGGCCTTAATTAAGGTACAGCCCCAGCAGTCGCCTGGTGTGAAAATGGGAAACCACGGAAAACCATCTTCAGGGCTGCCAACAGTGGGGTTCGAACCTACTATCTCCCGAATACTGGATACTGGCCGCACTTAAGCGACTGCAGCTATCGAGCTTGGTAATGAGAAAATTACCTCTTTTTAAATAACATTTTGAAATGAAGTCCATTACAAACACATTAAGGTCATGCAAATATACGATAATTTCCGAGGAAACACTTCATTAACACATAATGATAAATTTTAACGAATGATGCTTTCATAATCGCAATGTGGGCTACTTTTCGGAGAAGACGACTTTGTAGGTCTATCCACAATCACAACAAAATTGATTGCAATATGATTCTCAGAATTATTACAATGCAGACTTACTTCATTGAGGTTACCGAAACTTAAATTTTCATACCACCGAAGACATGGATAGCAGTCGTGAAACAGACAACACGTGTTCGAATCGGGTTCAAGTAGCGATTACAACAATGACAGTGGCGACGATAATTCTGATATTATTACAACCAGTGCAACTTCTTCGTCAACTTAGACTGATAATGGCCAAGGAATGTCCCGCTTTAATCCAAAATTCCATCATGGTGTAAAGATTTTTAAGGAAACGAAACCGAGGGAATTATTTGAAATATTTTTTGATGACGAGATATGTCAGGCCATGGCTGAACTGACAAATATTTATGAACAGCAGAAAATCGCACATAAAAACCAGTTTAGTAAGACGAAACGAAGAAGTCGGGACCGAGACTGGGTCTCGAAAAATATGGATGAACAAACTCCTTAACGGCATACTGCTGCTGCAGAGGATTGTTCAGAAACCTAAATTGGACATTATATTTCTCGCAATTGATTGTCGGCCACACCTATTTTCTATGAGTTGATGATAGAGGAGAGGTTTTTCCTCATCCTTAGCTTTGTAAATATTTTTGACAATGAGGCGTATAACGGGGAAATTTCTCCCAAAATTTACACGATAAAACCGGTATTTGACCACCTGGAAGCAAAATTGTCGGAGGCTTGTACTCCTGATGAAACAGTGTCAGTTGATGAGAGCCTCTTGTTATGGAAGGGGCGTTGAGGGTAGAAAGTTTACATACCAGAAAAACGATCGCGTTTCGGAATGGAATCATAAAACTTATGTGAAGCCAGGACAGGGTAAGTATGTAACATGATATAACGCTGTGAAGACTGTAAATATTACGTGTAGTGTAGTGTAGTATAGTCCGTGCGTGTCACCTATGAACAGTAGGTATATAAACTGCATCCCTCAAAAGCGCTAACCAATATAACAAAACATTTCTTGCGTATTATAATCTATTTCATTCTGAATCTTTTAAGTGCTTGTAAACTTTGTAAATCTACAATTTATATGTACAAAACATGTCTTTTCAGGCAGGGATTGTTAGTAAACTGCTTAAAATATTTAGGTATAAGTAACTGAATGAAAGGAAACCAGAGCTTTGCTATTAGAAGGAAACAAGCTCAGTGTCACAGTGCGAAAGTACGTTGTGGCAAAAAAATTTAAAGAAATAAAATAGGATTTTTCGATAATTAAATGCACTATATTCAAGTAAATATTTCTCTTACGGTCCTTCTACAGGTTATTTTAGTCTAACATTGCTTTAATGACGTAATTTTTCCCCCATCTAGGAGTGGGCCGGAGTGTACCAAGCTCTACGCTTACGGGAATAACACACAGACGTTCTTTTCTTCTCTCCGAACGTGCACGCAAGCTGTAGAGAATGGAACTATGCAAATTAATCATAACGTAAAATCTCAGTCACTGGCGGTCACGCGCGTGTTGTATCGGGTCAACGCAATTGTGTAGGTTGATATTTAATACATAGACGTTAAATCCATGCCACGTATATAACCTGAATGATTTTCTGTAGTTCTGACAAGTTGCTGATCTATTCTTTCTCAGATCTAGTTATCAAGAAACAGATTTTGAGACCGTTAATAGACCATGATGGTGACGGAGTGTTCGATCTGGTCACCCCTACCGCGTACTAGGTTAATGCTGAGCACCTTTGTAGCGTGCCCCAGCGGGAAGCTTGCTCATTGTCTAATATAGCGATGGCGATGTACTCTTGAGCATAATAGCGTGGCAGATCACCATTAATTCACGCTATACACGTGTAATTTCATTTCCGCTCACGCAAAACACCTTCTAAAGCTGTTCTCTTAGTGGCAAGTGGAAAATTATTCACTGCTGGTATTCCATGCTGATGAGGTGAAGAATTCGAACTCCACGTGAATTAATCTAATGGAAACCAAGTATGTACTAAATGTCAGGCGTTTTTCGCAAGCGAAAAGTGCGGTGACCCAGGGTCTTTTAGTTCGCATTAAATGAGTAAATTGTGTCTTCCAATGCTTGGTCCGTGATGTATGAGTGCCTTGCCTGCTTCTTAACCGGAGGCTCCGGGTTCGGTTTTAATCCTGGACTGAGTGAGCCAGGAAATACAGCTGACCATGTTACACTGCAGTTTTTGACGGTCACACGGCTGAGTAGCAGTAATCTTGACAAATCGAGGTCCTTGAAGTGCTCTTCGTTGCACTGGTAGATTTTGTTACTAGAAGAATTATTCCTGCGTGGCCCATTAGACTCTTCTGAAAATTGCCAGGCGATGAGGACCCAGACAGGTATTCTTTCCTAGAACAGTTTGTAGGTCATTATTTCTTACAGCCTATTCCTGTATACCTGTGTGTTTTCTTCTGGTCTGATATGTCGATATGTAATTATACAAAATGTATCTTCTTACTGTAAAACCATTGAAATTTCCGTGACGGAAAAATGCTCCCAACTTACCTCAAACAAGGAGAGCTGAATACGTTTCGGTGGTTATCAAAGAACATTAATCTAATCAAAGGAATAAACACGCATTGGTTTGTGGTTTAATAAGCATCTGGTGCTGTAATTTCAAACATGACGCAGAAAATTAAGATAGCTGTGTTAGGAAAGTTCCCCACGCTCCTGGTTGCAACGGCATTTAACAAGCTACCTGTGACAGAAAGCATTAGTAGATAAAGGTTTATCAAAAGATGAACATCTACACACGAGTACATGATTAACATTCCTCGCCCACCCCCTGAAAAAGAAGAAGACAATAACAGCATAAACAATTGTAAATTTCCACTTTTGATGTTTTTAAATTCTATTGAATTTGTAACCTTGACTCTATTCCGGATCCGAATGGTCACGCTCATTGGAGGACGGACGAATTATTATTTCTTCAATAAATCACTCTCTCTGTGTCTTTATATGTTTGATTTGAAAATGGAGACACTTTTCTGAAAAAGTAACGGTACCCGCCATTTTAGACATGCTTTACCATCGTGTATGTACATTGATGAATGGAATGGTGGCTTGAGGATCCAACAGAACAATCTTGCGATCATAAAGTCCGACCCAAAATGAACGGTGACTTGGAGTGATAATGAACTGCCCCACACCCCCGCCTTCTACAGCGTTAAGGTCCTCCTCCCTCGCGTTCTTCTAGTCTCATGTTTGTAGAGGTGGCTGGCCCAAATGGGGCTGGAAAACCTGCACGCAGATGCTTACGATGCTACAAAACTGAGGACATGCATAGCCTTCTCTTATCAGTATATGCTACTACAAAACCTCAGGATGTAGCTCCAACACTCATCCTCATCAGTCAGACTTGCAACCCCTACCAGGCTGATGGCAAGCAGCCGCTACTGCGTGAATAACGAGTTACTTACCTCCACGTGGATGAAAATATTCATACCTCTAATTACAAAAGTCGATATTCATATTTCATTGGGCTAGGCCATTTTTCTAAATTATATATAATTCAATTGAAGACAGCTATTTCTGACCCTCTCTTTATTCTATACCGAACATAACATTATTCATTAGTTCATACTTGTTACTCCGCTCTTACTTCTATGTAAGATGCGTGTATCCATTTTTGTATTGACCTCACTGCATTAAAGATAAAATTGTATTTTTTAATTCTTTATTATAGTCATTCTTGAAGTAATTCTTTTTCAAATCGTATGTGTGATGAATATTCATTGAGTTTCCATTGTTCTCATCCCTTTATCTCCGACTTCCAAACACAATTATGACATGAATACTATTTTCCTTACACACATTTATATTTAGTTGCCATTTCGACCACATATAGGTTCCAAAACCAGGCCTGTCCGTTCAATCGTAAGGCTGAAGGCAGAATATCCGAAGTAAATTAATGTTGGATGTACCACATATATTAAGCTAAAGGAGGTTTTTTTATCACGGAATACATAAGGAATTCTTGAACAACTAAATAATACATTAAAGGAAAATGTGAAGTTAATACTACTACATTGTCGTTGGTAGAAGAAAGAGTGGCCATCTTACAGAGAGTGAAAATAAGTTGCTCGTATGAGAATATTATTCTATCCTGAACAAAAGTGGATTGGGATAGGATTGTTTGGATTTAATAAATGATCATCTAGAGCGGTTTCGCTGTAGAATTAAATTGTGTTTATCAAATTGCCGTGGAAGGATGGATAAAATATAAAACGTGCATTTATTTATTCGTATCAGAAGCATACATTTTACATAGCATAATGGTACTTAATGTCATACATATCAAATATTGTCTGCCCAGAATGTTGCTAAATCACGGCCATTAGATGTCGCAGCCATCAACTCCTCTATTGTGCAACTTAAAGGACATTTACTACAGATAATGAAATGGGCTGTGGTTTGGTCTTCACCACATTCACATTGTCTGGATGTGCCAGGAAAGCCCCACTTTACCATATTGATTCTTGATCTACCAACCGCAGTGCGAAGCCTGTTCAACGATTTCCACGTAGACCAATGTTCCTCGTGTCCTGGAGGGAGATGTTCAATTGGTGGCATCCAACCAGCAAGTTGAGGATTTCTAGTTCTCCATAATCTCCATAATGGAAAACGTGCATTAAAACCAAGAGATTACATAATAAATCATATTAAACAGGTCGATGGTGTAAAAAGCTGCTACACGCGAATTTGCAGCAGATGGACACTTGAACATCGTGGGAGTTGAGCGTAGAGAAACGAAGAATATCGTAGGAAGGCGAGGAGATACGGATTTTTCGGCATGAGTCTCGGTGAAATGGTGATTCCACCCCGACCTTGTAGCAGTAAATCAGTTTTTTTGATACGTCGTTTTTGTCTTCGTGCAATTTTTGAGATATATATTATCTAAACAACCAAATGCACACTTCACATAGGATACCGTCATCAAAAATGAATTCTCGAAGCTACAAACTAACTCTAAAAGTATTGTTATACGTAATAAAAGATTTAGATTCAAATTTCTGTTACACATCTATAAAAAGAAAATTACAATATGTTTCATACAATTCGAATTTTTTTACTCCTATCTCATTTTCATCATCGATTACTTACACATAATTCGAGAGTGGGTTCAGTTCAATTTTTGTCTTTTTCGACATTTATGTGAACATGACGGGAAAACAACTAGATGGAAATTAATAAAACTTGGTATTTACGTTTAAGGTCATCCGAAGGGTGTACTCTATATTTTTTTGATTGGTATTGAATCAGTACATAGCCTGCATAGTGATTAGAGTGTAATGATATTGTAATGAAATTGTATAAGAAATGAAGTCATACTCAAATTGTACGAAGATAGGTCCGTGGAGACTAACAGGCCGCTGAAACTAGAGTAAACTAGGGAATAATAGAACAGTGTAGGCGAATCGAGAATAAGGTCATAAATCTGTCGGCAGGGTACTGAGCCTTCATAAAAACGATGAAGTGAAAGGAAAGACAGGTAAGATGTTCGATTGAAGACAAAACCTTTTGGATAATGTCTTAATATTCATCAGCAGGTGGGAAGACCAGGCCCTAAAACGTTTGACTAAAATAGTAAAAAGAGATTATCCCGAGATGTCATAAAATGTAAATACACGTAAGTACACGTAAAACAAAGCTTGCACTACGCTAACTGTGGAGATATTACGAACCGTAAATAATGAGTATGCCAAGGCAAAACGGATGGCTGACTCCAAATGGTTTGGAACGGAGATTTCCAATTCGCGTGAGGAGTACGTAAAATTGGAGACCCCAGCTGGGGTCTATCAGGAGTAAACTATGATATCCAATCACGAGGAGCGTCAGTGTGAATATTCAGCGGAGACCAAGGCACATGAATTTCAGAAAGCGGGACTTGATGAAGTGATAAATAGACCAAAGACCGGTTGTAGATGACAATTATTCACTCTCTGACTTGCAATTATTCACTTGCAGTTACTTATAGTTGAAATATTACTTATTTACTTACAGTCCTACACTTATGTTCATTCACTTGGTGTTATGAGAGAGTTGGCTAAGCGTGGCTGTGGACTTTTTATTTTCGAGTGAAGAGACTGAACTTCGTTACCCGTACAATGAACAGATAACTGAGAAAACTAATCGTGGGATATAATAGGAAACTATTGGATATCAGGAAGGCGACAGGATCTTTGAAATGGAGAGAGTGAAAACTTGTGCGCCAGAGTATAGTAATTTCGTAAGTGTGGAAACCAGAACTTTGTCGCGGACGATTTGGAAATGGTTTCTCTCGTGTTAACCACGTCGTGTTTCGAACCATTTTTGTATTGACTTCACTGCATTAAAATTAAAATTGTGTTTTTAATTCATTATTATAGTCATTCTTGAAGTAATTCTTTTTCAAATCGTGCGTGTGGTGAATATTCATTGAGTTTCCATTGTTCTCATTGACATTGTTCTAAAGGTACTCTGTGAGCTTAGAGGTGTGAGAGAGGCCTAACAGAAACATAGAAGTAGAATACTGTGAAAAATCCAATGAGCGATGTGAATTTATGTGCGAAGTACACGTAAAACAAAGCTTGCACTACGCTAACTGTGTGGGCAATACTTTGCCCGTGTCCCTTGTTACCAGGGAAGGAAAGGTGATAGATTAAAATGACTGTGTACAATTTTGTACGAGAGCGCAGCATTCTGAAACGTCAAGGGTAAATACCGAGGCAGCAGGTGATTTCAAGAGATGGACTGAGGACTCCGGGCCGAAATGTGGCCGTGCTGTAATCCAACAGTGGCATGGCAGGGTAAACGATAGGGGCTATTCCTGCCCAAGGTGTGATTGAGCTGCCGAAGGGATGAGTACAAGAATCATGTGAACAATGTAGTGCTTGAGTAAATGTCTACCGGGGTATGTAAAAAATGTCAATTGTTTTGTCTTGTGTTTAGATGGGATAGTAATAGCCGCAAGTTGCGGAACATGTGTCATAAGAACTGTGTTAGTTCATTTCATCTCATTGCATGGCTAATGTTGACTGATTTCCTGAGGAATGTTCATGTCAGTGCATGGGAATCACTTGTGTTGGAATAATGTATATATGTGAAAAATAATGTAAAGCCAATTAAGTATAACTAGATGGGACTGTATTAGCAAATACTGTTCACAAGCCGTAAAGGTAATATCAAGTTCTTTGGAAGATAATTTAAACAGCTATTTTTCGTGTTATGACCGAATGTGTGGTGTTTGAATCTTGATGACGGCTTATTCCAGTGCGAAGCTAGTTAACTATTGAATTGTACACTGTTCAAAATTGTTGTGATTAAGGTTGATATTGTTTCTTTGGAGATAATGGCGTCCTGGTCGAAGGAGATCGTTGGTTTGATGCCGGGTTTTCGAGGGCTCGAACATGAGTCGAGGTTGTGCATGCTGAGCGTTAAATATTTCTTTGTGACTGTCATCAGAAGATTTCAGGTGTTTGAGTAATGTGCATTGAGGAAACGTCACTGGAAATGATTAGACGATCAAATGGTGTTTCGATCGTCATCAAAATTAACTTAATGTGGGGTGTTCATCTAATAATACATTGAGAATTAAATTCATGATAGTAATGTCTTCAAATGAGATGAATGACGAATTAACGTCACTGTTATATGAGATCACGGTTAGTAAACGATTTTAGATTTTAAAGTTCTCTTAGCGCGGCTGGAGTTTATGAGTAGGTGTGTGGTCTCTTATGGGAGTCGAATGTGAAGATAGCGGTCGTCATTAAAGGCCGTTAAAGTAGGGTGCGGAGTGCTGGGGGAACTATCATTTAAAAAAAATGAAGGATGATTAGATTAAATGCACCGTATGCAACAAGTGGCTGCATGAATTGTGTTCGGTGTGTAAGAACTTATGTGATGATTGTGGAGAAGAGCGAGTAAGCAGAAACATATCCTAAAAGGACTGAGGGATAAATCTTGAAGTTTAAATAATTAATTGATTTATTAATGGCCAAGGAGTAATAGACAAGTGAATGTAAATGAGGTAAATAAATGTATTAAACCTCTAATCATAGTTTACTTCTTAATTTCTTCCCTCCTTAGCATATCAAGTACATAACGCCATCTCACCCGGACACTACGGGAGAGATGGCGCAGGTGACACACTTTCAAATAAACGATCTCTGTCTGTAATCTACTTACATTAAGACCATGTCCTTCAAAAGGCAGTGAGGAGAGATATAAGGAATGACGTCTAGCATAAAAATAAGCTAATCGAAATGTTGGCGAAGACTTGCTGCACGATCATTATAAAATGTGCGCCATCTCTCCCCGACTTACTCTATGTTATAGGTTGACAGGCCTTGGGATAATTTGTACTAGCGCTTTACTCGTTGTGTGGACTTTGTTTGAAAGAAGGAGCGACAAGATATAAAGTAATGTGCGTGCTGTTGTGAGGAGCGCGTGATGTTCTGGGTTGTTTGTTTGTTTCCCGACGAAGCGAAAATCCCGACGAAAGTAGGGTGACCCACTTGCTTATTTTCCGTCGAGATATAGAGTATTAAGGAGAGGTAAGGTTGTGTATCACAAGGAGTGTTGTATTTGAGTGAGTAGTTGTCTACCGGGTGACTGAGCCGCGCCTGACGTTTCTGCTTTTACTCATCCCAACGAACGTCTTTGCGGCGATGGTCGATTTTCCTTTGGCGTATACCAAGCTACAGTCGCCTTTAAAGCACTTACTGCGTCATCACTGCACGACTTTCGCAAAACATGTATGCGAAAGGTATTTAAACTATACATAAAACTGTCATACGGTTATGTAAAATGTACGTGCCAATTATAAGCTTTCGATTGGTTATGAAATTTTCGCTAAAAGCGTTGGCATACCGATGGCAAACGTGTGTGAATTTGTGAAGCGGTACGTAGTTTTACAGCAAGTAAGCGTTCTGATAAACTGCGTTGGTAGATGGGTTCGAATTCCACGACCGGTAAATACATTTATTCGCATTTTAAACTTTGAGAATAAAATAAGAGGGCATTTGTGCCACATGTGCTGAATGTGTAGTGGCCTGGCACTTGGTGTAGCTTACCAGTCCTGGTCATTTCTTCCCTATGTATTCAGCAGATGAGTATGTTGACATGCTCCTCATATACGGTGATGCAAGACAGAACGCACAGGAAGCACAGTGCCTGTACCAGAAAAATTTCCACACAGACAACAACCGAACGCAAGTACGTTTTGGAAGGTGGAGCGACGTTTGTGTATATCTTCGTCACTTTCCCGAACATGTCCTGTTAGAGAGGCGCCAGTTACGTCCAGTAAAAGTGCTGAGTTGGTTTTGGACACTTCCCGGGCGAATCCTCACACGAGTACCCGGGCAGTAGCACAACAGGCCAACATCAGCCAGTCGTCTGTTGTAAGGATATTGCATTGCAGTCTTTTCGTCCGTATCCCCTGCAACTACATCAAAACCTCCATGGACGAGATTTCGAAACTCGTGTTGATTTCTGTGCGTGGATACTGTCGCAAGTGGCAAATGAGCCAGCGTTTGTATCTCAGATTTTATTTTCGGACGAGGCTCAATTTCATAATAATGGCTCTGTGAATCATCATAAGATACACTACTGGAGTGTTGAAAATCCCCACTGGGTAAGGCAGGCAGCATTTCGGGCACGATAGGGAGTAAATGTCAGGTGTGGTATATTGGGTGATCACCTAACTGGAGCATATTTCTTTGAGGATCATTTGACAGGAACCGAGTACCTACAGTTTCTTCAAGACCTACTACCATTGCTGCTAGAGGATGTGCCCCTAGGTGAGCGTGTAACCATTTGGTATATTGGCTTTGTGGATGATTCTCGAAGTATAAAATGTGAATATTATTTACAGTCTAAAGTGAGATTCGAACCCACCTGCCAAACGCAGCTATAATAACTGCACCGCACTTAACGGCGACTCTAGCGGGTAGGTTTCCAGAAAGCCTACTAGATGGACATTTACTGCAGCTTCATAAATGCACACACGTTTTCAATCAGTATGCCATCGCTTTTAGCGTTCATTCCATACGCTTCTGAAAGCTCATGATTGGTACGTACTTTTTACATAACCGGATGACAGTTTGATGCATTGTGTAAATCCCTGTCGCATACGGTACATGCTTTCGCAAAGGTAATGATGCAGAGAGAGATTAAAGGCGATTGTTGTTTGGTATATTGCAAAGGAGAATAGACCATAACGACACCAGTGACGTTCGGTGGGATGCCTAACAACATAAAACGTCAGGCGCGGCTGACTCACCCGATATTTGTTTCTTCGCATTCATACCTATAACTAATCATTCGAGGCGAGAGTATTGCATACCTTCTGCAAATTATTTAAAGTGAAACATTAGAGTAACCGACGAGTAAAAATGCAAGATCATCCAAATAAGACTGAGATCAGTGCGAGAGAGATGGTGATGATTGTTCTTATTGGTCGTGCAGTATTCATAGAACAGTTTACTGTTTTGAATTCATAGAATCATCGTCAGCATGTGTGAACGAGTTCTGCTGAGTAATGTGTGAGCCAAATTGTGTTTTTGTTTATGTAGAAGGGTCGACATTATGTATTAACAGTTGTGTGCTCATTAGGGCTTTTTATGTGTTTGATTTGCCATGCAAATATTTGTGTGTGGGTGGTTAATTGATGCCGGCAACGCGGTGTAGGGGAAGCGTGGCTACCTCTTACCCGGAGGTCCCGGGTTCAATTACCGGCCAAGTCAGCGATTTTTACCTGGATCTGACGGCGGGTTTGAGGTCAACTCAGCCTATGTTATTACAATTGAGGAGCTATTGTACGGAGAATTAGCGGCCTCGGTCCAGATAGCCAAGAATAACGGCCAAGAGTGTTCGTTGTGCTGACTGCATGACATTTAGTAAACTTGTAATCAATTGTTACCCTAATTTATTAGATAGCTTCACCCTGTTTTCCTTGTATGTCAGTTAAAGTGTGTTCTCCAAAAGCTATGCCACTGTCAAATTCATACATTCGCAAGTTAGAGTGTGAAACGCACACGCCTGAGTTGGCGAGTTTATTCGGAGCAAGACCAGATTTTGGTACTATACGGGGACAGTATACAGTGACGTAGCGGTTTCAAGGGGCCAATGCAGGAAATGTGAATTTTCTGCTTTAATATCACAGCGGAAAGTGTGCATTTCTAAAGACGTGTAAAATATAATTTCCAATATTGTATATTATTGAAATTTTACCTTAGGAGAAATAACGAAGATGTTCACGATGTTAACATTTTACACAAACTTCCAAATATATCCGGAAATATTTACTCGCATGGGTAGTAGAAGTTACGGAACATATTATTTCCGATAATTTCTTTATAACTCGTAGATTCTTAACGCACGGGCTAAACCGACAGAGATATGCATGAATTTACATTCTTAGTCCAAAGTTCTTAAATTTTGAAAATCACAGACACTAAATTATTGTTCGATCGACATGGTGACATAATACACAAATATGTATAAAATGGATGATACTACAAATATACTTGGTCCGTTATCGGACATTATACAATTTCCGCGTAACTCATTCCTGGTTGCCAGCATTTCACCCCAGTGTGTTAAGGTGGGCTCATCAGTTAGTAAATAGCACACCTCCCAAGGCGCATGGCTAATGCATACCATGGAGGTCAATGCGTAGGCTACTATAAATTTACTCATTCGGGGCAAATATTTCAGGTTCCCTATGGAAATCAACATCTGTATCATAAAAAGGATTAGTTGTTCAAGTTTATTTGCTAAATTCCATCAAGGGCATCGGAAGTGGTATCGTTCGCATAGACAGTCGCAGAGTGTATATTTTATTTTATTTTATTTCGTATGGCAGAAGGATATATGTATACAAGTACATAAATATTTAGAACGATATACATATCTGAGTAGTCTTAAAACGAACAGAATTAGGATTAGATCAAATGATGCAATAGTGTCAGAGTTGAATGCCCAACATGCTTAACCACCAGCTTCTTCCGTGATCTCATGGATGTCCTGCATTGTTCCGTTCAACTTCCTGAGTGGGCAATCCATAGCGACATGTGGGAGAGTCTGAGGCACGTCAGCACAGTAACTGTAAGGGTTATCAGTTACCTTCTACTTATGCTTCCAGTGTTGAAATCTGCCCTGTTGGGTTCTTATTCGACTGAATGTAGTCCAGATTTTTCTGGGTAGGTTGAAACCAGGAGGACGGTTAACTGGATCCAGGATTGGGGATTGCCGTTTCTTCACGTCCGTAAATTTAACCTTAAAATACACTACACGTGGTTTCTTTGTGGTGCTAAGAAAGCAACAACATTGGTTGCTGGACCTAAAGCTCTGCTTTCGGACATCCCAGCAACTAGAGGATACATTACTATGAGAGTATATTTAAGCATGTTGAACAAGTCTCATGGCAGCTAGCCTTTGTGCACATCTTATGGTGGAATCCATGAATTGCTAGCTGAGTTAGGACACTCCGTATGGTGTTCTTCGGCTCGGTCCAGTTGTGCTTTATCATTGCGTGAGTAGAGTAAAATTCTAAGGCAATTTCTGACTTATTTTCACATTTCTATCTGAGGAGTTCCATCTCATGGGGGGTGGATGGCACGTGTCATCTATTAGGTATGTTTCTCTTGTCAGCACATAGGCAAGTCTCGACGGCCACCGGTGTGGTAATGAAGGGCCCTTTCCAGGCATCTCGCTTTTGACACATTCTAGAGATTTTAGATCCGATACAGTTAAGTAAGATGTTGCCAGATTATTTATGTGCAATACTCAAGCAAACCAAAAACAAAACAAACCCAAACCCTATAGCGCAACAGACCCGAAGGGTCTTGGCCTACCAAGCGCCCACTGCTTAGCCAGAAAGCCTGCATATTTTGAGGTGTTGTGTGGTGCACGACGAATCCTCCTGGATATTATTATTGGCTTTCTAGACCTGGACCACCATCTCATTGTCATACTGCTCCTCAATTGTAATCACGTAGACTCAAATTAGCCCTCAGATCCAGGTAAAACTCCTTCACTTTGCCTGGAATCGAACCCCGAAATTCCGTGTAAGAGGCAAGGACGCTACCCATACAATTGAGGCCGAGACCATATGAAAGCACCGGTTCTATTTTTGTCAGAAAGGTCTCATGGCTGTTTAGAGGGCATTTTTGTGAGGTTTTTAATTTTACAAATCCTTTTGACAGCGGCTTATATCCTGATTGTTTTATAAAGTAAAAATAGGTTGGTCATCAGCCAATACTGATCAGGAAGGTAAGTAGTCAAACTAAGAAATGGGATGCAAAATATATCGTTCTCAAATAAAATTTACGAATGAAATTAATATTGAAATTTTAAATCTGTACTCTTGCAGAAAAGAAGTAACTCACGTTCCGAATCTCTTAAACGCCTACTTGTATTTCATATATTTTTTGAAACAAGATATGTTATGTATTAGTTTAGTATGGAAGTTTTTGAAGTATAGTTTTACCTATTTGTAATTCTTATCCGGGTGTTTAATTACAAGAGATGTATTATTAGTATCGGTTATTTTGTACATGCGTTGATTCACTTAAATTATTAAATGTTACCTTCCTGATCAGTATTGGCTGATGTTAAAATCATTTTTACGGTATAACAAGGAGATAATGGTGATTTTCATTACGAAACACAACAGTTTTCCTATGGTCTTCAACATGGTCGGAGAAAAATTCAGTTGTAAAGTGTTTAATTTTACATTCCTGACTGACCATTAGTATGCAATCGTTCAAACGTGTACCATTCTAAATCCGTTGTACAGTGATTCATGTCATGAAAGAAAAATTAATGTCGTTTGATTAACGACAGTGATCCCGAAAACTGGAAGGGGGCATCTGCTGGAAAGGCAGACACAATTCCAATAGAATTGCTTTTGGGTAACGATAGTGTCACTACAACAAAATTGTTTCCCCAGCTTAATAATCGTTTATTGTTGAATTTGTTTCTGATAATTGGCAGTTTTGTGACAAGCAAGGACTGAATTGACACACATTAAAAATGATTATAATGATGAGATTTCTGATTTTGTTTTCCAGTCGCTAATGAAGACACGCCACCAAACTGAAGCTGCAGACTGGTAACGTGACACTCAAGCGCAGGGTTACATCCCGTTTGAGGCCAGTATGAAAAGCTAATAAGGGACAATTATTACAAAATCTGAATAAATGGTGTGCACAGAGTTATTTTATTCCATTGTTTTGTCTCACGTGTTTAATTATAAACGTGCATTGCCGTAAAGACCAAAACATAAAGGCGAGGTCTTGACAAGTTTTATTGTGAAATTAAGTTCAGAAAATGAGTATGACTATCTCACAGTACAGAAAAAGGAATGTTTTATTCTACTACTGCATTAGATTTTAGTAATTTAACTGCGAACTCACTTGATACATTTATTCCACCCAGTGATCATAATACCAAGCAAGGTGATTTCAGAGATTTTTAATGAACAGGGGAACGTAGTTTCCGTTAAAGGTGAATTGTGGAACTCATTAATTAAAGAATGACAGGTTGAGGGCTGTGAAAGTCTTTACAAAACGTGAAACTTTGCATTTTGAAACACAACTCTCGTAATATTAATATGAAAGGTTCAAAATATTTTGATTCCAATATAACTGAGAATTACATTCTAGAAAAACGGTGATGATTGATAAATATCAAACTTCTTTGTAATCATCTGAGGAAAGGCTAAGTGAACAACTGATGGGGAATCTGTCACCTGAGCAAGAGCCCTAAATGCCGATAAGTGGTCAGTGACTGATTAGTGATAAAATACTTCGTTATACTTCATACTGAAAACTACTGACAGTGGCTGCTACTTATATTTTACCAATGTTATGTTAACTGCTAATTATCCTTTGGAAACTTTATTGTGTTTGGTGTTTATCTAATCAGATCACTTAATATCATGGTTTAACTGTCCTCAAACTGCACTCCACCTGCGTTCATTTTTAAATTTGTCCTTTAAACAAATATAATTCTTTAGAGGTCATTGCTGCATTGTAGGGTTGATGTGGCAGTCTATTTCCTTTCAGACTTTCCATGATGTCCTGTTGCTGTTCTGGTAGAGTTTGGTCTTGCATTGTCTTGAAAATAATAAGGTTGTTATCCTGAAGTTTCCTACTTGGATCAGATATTTTCCTTTTCCTTTGTTAATAGGAGTTAATAATTCAGAATGGAAGTTCGTGGCTGATCATGCGGTTCGTTCATTTTTCTCTCTCATCCATTTTCAAAATACCTCATTCATGTATTGTGGGTTTTCACACTGCTTCTCTCCGTCTCTGAAAAATTTCCGATGGGTATACACATTTTCGAAAAAGAAATTTGATGAGAATACATGAATCTACTCTATATAGCACATTCTGTTGTCATCATTATCCATGCAAATGCTAAACAAAATATAGCTGTGTCCCAACCAGAAGTGGTGACACTGGCACTAGTATTCCAAGGCTGCAGACTTGCCCAACCTCATGGATTTTGAGGTACCGGTCATATTTGAATCACCTTGTATTAAATAGGTGAACAACACTGGACACAAACACTCTATAGAAGAGAAGTCACCTTCACCAGCGGGTCATCCCTATCACAATAGAACCGTGTTTAATATTGAAGGCAGATATCACATCACATACGCACCACCTGATACGTAAGCAACAGAAATGTGTTCGACGTGGCTTCCACTGAGAAACTAACTGAGTGACTAAAACAAGAAACAGATAATGAAGTGGATAATTTTCTGTCCTGAAAGTTAAGAATTTGAGGAAAATCGACGGGGAATGAATTCAAGAAGACACCAATATAATTTTTACTAAGTTAGAGTAGCTAAAACTACCAGTTAAATAAATACCGCAAGCCTATTAATTTTACCTTTAATTACAGCCATCCACGCTTGATAGAAATCACCTACTGATGAAGCTCAAAGCGAAATTAAATCATTTATAAAGCACACTCTTACGTATAACACATGTTCAGCACGCAAAAGAGCACACAGAATTGAAATTAAACTTCACGGAATGAACAGTGCTCTAAGGTGCAGCTACATGATTACGACAATGCTAAGTGCTAAAAAATCTGTGCGAGCTCTCACTTTATGGTATTGGCTGTAGTATAGTGTAGCACCCCTTCAAAACTTTGTGCATACGTTAATTCGGTATGAATATGTGTCATACAGACGTCATGTGTGCTTCTTCTCAGGCCGTTCACAAGTGTAATAATTGACGCTATAAGACCTGGAGACTCTGGTATAATTATATTCTTCAAGTCTCTCTTTGTCAACCAGAGGCTTCCTGACTTAGACGAATCCCTTCACGAAACCGATGATGCTGGTAGGGTCCTGCATTACCCAGCATGAAGAACTTAGCCTTAAATTACACTGACTGACAGAGCAAATGCAACACCAAGAAGGAGTGGTTCGAAAGGGATGAAAGTTGGGGAAAAAACAGAGACGGCACGGACGAATAATTGATGTTTATTTCAAACCGATATGCAGGTTACACAATGCGCACGGCATCGACTCAGTAGGATGTAGGACCACCGCGAGCGGCGATGCACGCAGAAACACGTCGAGGTACAGAGTCAATAAGAGTGCGGATGGTGTCCTGAGGGATGGTTCTCCATTCTCTGTCAACCATTTGCCACAGTTGGTCGTCCGTACGAGGCTGGGGCAGAGTTTGCAAACGGCGTCCAATGAGATCCCACACGTGTTCGATTGGTGAGAGATCCGGAGAGTACGCTGGCCACGGAAGCATCTGTACACCTCGTAGAGCCTGTTGGGAGATGCGAGCAGTGTGTGGGCGGGCGTTATCCTGCTGAAACAGAGCATTGGGCAGCCCCTGAAGGTACGGGAGTGCCACCGGCCGCAGCACATGCTGCACGTAGCGGTGGGCATTTAACGTGCCTTGAATACGCACTAGAGGTGACGTGGAATCATACGCAATAGCGCCCCAAACCATGATGCCGCGTTGTCTAGCGGTAGGGCGCTCCACAGTTACTGCCGGATTTGACCTTTCTCCACGCCGACGACACACTCGTCTGCGGTGACTATCACTGACAGAACAGAAGCGTGACTCATCGGAGAACACGAGGTTCCGCCATTCCCTCATCCAAGTCGCTCTAGCTCGGCACCATGCCAGGCGTGCACGTCTATGCTGTGGAGTCAATGGTACTCTTCTGAGCGGACGCCGGGAGTGCAGGCCTCCTTCAACCAATCGACGGGAAATTGTTCTGGTCGATATTGGAACAGCCAGGGTGTCTTGCACATGCTGAAGAATGGCGGTTGACGTGGCGTGCGGGGCTGCCACCGCTTGGCGGCGGATGCGCCGATCCTCGCGTGCTGACGTCACTCGGGCTGCGCCTGGACCCCTCGCACGTGCCACATGTCCCTGCGCCAACCATGTTCGCCACAGGCGCTGCACCGTGGACACATCCCTATGGGTATCGGCTGCGATTTGACGAAGCGACCAACCTGCCCTTCTCAGCCCGATCACCATACCCCTCGTAAAGTCGTCTGTCTACTGGAAATGCCTCCGTTGACGGCGGCCTGGCATTCTTAGCTATACACGTGTCCTGTGGCACACGACAACACGCTCTACAATGACTGTCGGCTGAGAAATCACGATACGAAGTGGGCCATTCGCCAACGCCGTGTCCCATTTATCGTTCGCTACGTGCGCAGCACAGCGGCGCATTTCACATCATGAGCATACCTCAGTGACGTCAGTCTACCCTGCAATTGGCATAAAGTTCTGACCACTCCTTCTTGGTGTTGCATTTGCTCTGTCTGTCAATCAGTGTAAATGAAATAATCTGACGCCTGGCTGTATCGACAAACTGACAAACGTTCCTGTGATGCAGTATTGTGTATTGCAACGGATTACGAAAGATCCGGCCAAGAGTATTTGTGTTCAGTTCTTTCTGTCTTTGACAAACTTTTGGATATCCATAGAAAATATGCAAGGGTGGATGCAAATGACTTATTTAAGAAAGCATGGAAAATACATTGTTAAACAATTCCAGTTGTTTTCTTCTACTTTAATTGCCATCGTGAGTGAGAAATAACTTCGTTTCAATTCTTATACAACATTAGTCATTAATTTTGAATTAAATTATTATTTTGAAGCACAATGATAATAGAGTGACAATACAAAAGAAAGGTGCATAATTTAACAGCTTAGAACTAGAATTGATCGCCTCCTCGCCTGTTTATAACATTTATCTTGCAGTTACTAGTTAAGAATTGTGAATACCTATCGACACGTTTTATAGTCGTCGCTTAAGAACCGGTATCAAGCAAGAAATCAATACCAATTTTACACCAGATGACAGAAATATCAAACTGGATATTATCGAGGAGTCTTAGAAGTGGGCATCTTTTAATAAAATAGCTCAACATATCGGTAACTAAGGGAAATAATGTCATCTTTGTACGTGTTTGTCCATGTTATTTAACGTGATGTTGAACCGCCGCATTTGGCTATATTCTGTTTGCTACCCGGTGTTAGTGACGGTATATGCTGGAGGGCAGGAGCAGTCCACTAAGAAATATTTGGGAGAGTACAATCTTCCCATTACGAGTATGTTCACTGGTTGGTCGAAGTCGAACCGATTTTAAAACGGTACATGCAGGGCTCTTGTTCCAACATTTCTGTCTCAGGCGAGTCCACAACATTTTACTGACTGATAACGATATAGGTCAGTATTATGCAGGCATTTCACTGTCATATGAACTATTAGCGGGAGGACATTGTCCCGATCAAGCATACGCCAAGTGAAGGACAAAATGTGTAGCTATATAATACGGCAAAAGGTACCATTAATGTAGCTACATGTTATAACTAAATGGTAACTAAGACATCAACGATGAGAACCATATATCCTAATAGTTTCCCTCGCACTAAGATACTAACATAATTTCAGTAATGAATGTTGTTCATTTCGGTGATGAAGTCTCCGTTATATTTGTACGAGTAGTTGTAGGCAAATCTTCTAAGGCCTAAAAATGGTGAAGTCTGACGGAGACAATCTGAACTCAACTACCTCCACTTAATTTACTGGTTTATTACAAGATGTCTCTACTGCTGTATTTACTTAGGTGATAAATTTTCTGTATTAAGTGGCCCATGCAGGTTGAGTGTATTTGCTTTCAAGTTGCACTACTGTCTTGTGATGCCATTATCAACCTATTAGCCTACTACGTGTTTATGTCATTTTCAACCAGTCAGCCTACTGCCTGTTTACGTAATTTCCTACCAGTCAGCACGCAGCCTGTCCCTTTATATACTGGGAGTTTTAACCTAACATGATTGTCTTGATATGATCTTGGAGAGCTCGACATTAAGTGAGCTCCTCCTGGGAGACGACGGAAGAGACTGCTGTTGCAGTAGCGATAAAACAGACAAGAATCTCATCAAAAAAGTAAACTTATCTACGTGTGGGGAAGGGAAGATACCAGCGTTCCCTTCTGGCGTGTAACGGTCAGGGCGTGTACTATCCTGAAGGGCACTGTGCACATTTAAAGAGTGTGTACCCTCATTTCCCTATTCACTTTGCTTTGTGGTGATTGCATTTTATTTTAAACTCCCACTTTTCTAAATTCTGTTTCGTGTCTCCAATTTAACTTCTTCGGGGTTTTAGTCACCCTGTAGTATGGCACATCACGTATGTCACAGGGCCTCTTGCCCCACTGATTTTTATGACAAGTCATGACATCAGATTGTTCAAGTTGTTCAGCATCTATTTCATTTTTTCTCGGCCCTTCGGTTAACCTTTTATTTCTTTACTTGGCCGACTAGTATGGGCTTCGGCTCCTGTGTATCTGAACTTTTCCATCCGAAATCTTGTTATGGCTTCCTTACTGAGTAAGGGTAGCTACTGTAAAAGCTGATTATCTTTTAGGAATAATAAGAGGGGTTCTGATGTGAAATCTTTAATGTAAATTGAGGAATAAAAAGTGTATTCTTGGGCAATTAGGCCGTTCAAAACTGAAAATAGGAATTCTGGGTTCGATACCCTTCTCACATGCAGTTGTTGAAGTTGTGGATTCTGTTCCCCTCTTGGTAACTTTGTTCTGGAAGCTCCTGTTTCTTTTTCTATTTGAACAAAGTACGGTTCGATATTCCCTTTGCGGGGAACCTCTTTGTAAAGGCTAAAGCCTCGTTATTTTCTTTCTCGTACCAAAGTCATAAAATAATTGTAAGACCTATTGGTCTATTGAGAGTTTCTTCTCCTCGATTTGAATACTAATCATCAAAGCTTTGTTGTTATGTGTTATTGTACCTTGTTAAGAACTTGTCATTTTTGTTGTTATTCTGATAAGATTTTCTATCAAAAGAAGGGATACGCTTCCAAATATATTCCAAATGTAAATTTCATTGGTATGATTCTTTCCAGTGTCTGACCCACCAATTCTCCCCCTCCCCAACTACCCCCCACCCGAGCCGTCTGACCCTAGGAAAAACCCGTAACAATATTATTTGAACAAATTTTCAATCTGAGGTTAGCAAATATTGGGTCCATTCACCAACCCAGTATGTCACCACTTCGCTTATTTCGAATATTACCGTTCGCGACATCGCTACAGCCGAGGATAGGGTAAAGTGGCTGTAATTCGAATCGGGATAATGAGATTCGTGATATTCATTGGTTATATATCAGTCACCGAGCAGTAAGATGAAATGGCGTATGGGTTTTAGTGCCGGGAATGTCAGAGGGCAAGTTCGGCTCGCTAAATGCAAGTTTTTGATTTGACTCCCGTAGGAGACCTGCGCGCCGTGATGAGGATGAAATGATGATGAAGATGACACATACCCTCAGCCCCCGTGTCAGTGAAATTAACCAGTTATGATTAAAATTCCCGACCCCGCCGGGAATCGAACCCGGGTCTCCTGTGACCAAAGGTCAGCACGCTAATCTTTTAGCCATGGAGCCGGACTCCGAGCAGTAATAGAGAATAACACAAATTATTACACAGAGAGCCATCTTCCCTCCATTCACTAGCGGAGATATGGCTTCAGTACGGATTGCGTTACTTCAGATTCGATGATCTTTCCTCATGTCTCTCCGTGTCAAGCAGTGGCTTCCTAACGTGCGGGAATACCTTCAAGAAACCAATGTTTCTTCCATTCTGTCCCATTCTCGACATCCCAGGTGATGTCGTGAAGCATACACCTGCCGTCCGTGTCACGATGCTTCCGAAGTCTCTGAATTATAGGTGCTGGAACTCAATAAATGTACAAAACTTTGTAAGCAACTTACTCTTATTGTTAAAGCATATACTACCTTCCGATCTACAACGCAAGTATTGATTGTCGTGACTACCGATGGTGATTCTGCAATTACTGATAATAAACGAATTTCTTCTTTTCGTTGTAGATCACCTGTATGGTAAATGGCATTGCAATTGGGCACCTCACTCGGAGCAATTAACTTATTTGCCTTTCAGTGCAATTGGAGTTCTACTTTACGTTTTCACACAATATTTTCCCATAAATTGTTTCCCTAAACAATTTGTTAATCATGCTGCACTACTTAAAACCACGCCATTCTGCTTCGCATGCATGCTTCATATACCTTTTCTACAATTCGTAACACCCATTTTTGCATTACATCATGTAATAATAGAAAATAAACATTAGTTAATTACGGTTATTTCTGCATTATAATATAGACTTCGAGCAATGTTGAGATAATGCAAGGCATAGTTTCTAGGCAACTCAATATATTACGATGAGTAAAAGCCAACTTTTTGAAATGATCATGCAAACCTTATTGTTTACTGCTTCTCACTATCAGATTACACCTAGAGGAAAATGTGAATTAGAACGGAAACATGTCATCAAGGGGTCAATAAACATACATATCTCATGGTTGCAATAGAACTAATGTATGTATTTTGAGTCCTAACTTTATATGTTGCGACAATAGTCCTTCAGTTCTAGGGTGATCTTGTGAGATTTCAAATTCACAGATATTATGTATATAGGTTATGATTAAATGGAACGTGGATGTTCATTGTGGTAACACAAATGGGAACCTGAGCACTCCCGCTGAGTACCCGAAGGATTTAATTTTAATAACAATCGAACGTTGATAATTCGTGTTACGTTAGTTATAAAATCCTGTCAGTAATCACATCTTTTTTTTTTTTTTTTGCTCGAAAGTCCAATTTTTAAAATAATGAAGTCTAAATTAGTGAAGGCGTACGTCTTCAGACCTGCTCAGTCTCATTTAAAACGAAGATATTAACACATCGGAAGAGGATACTAAGTACACTGCTGAATATTGCTGAATGACAGGCGATGGTGTCTCAAATCACTGCCACATGAAAAAAAGATTAATGTCAGTGCAGGAAAATTGTTGGAATTTTAAGTATGCCTGTATGCTAACTTTTGGTTTATGTTGTTGACAAACTCAGAAGTCACGATATCGCAGAGTGGTAAGAAAAGAACTTTTAACATAGAGTGTAATTCAAAGCTCACATCATAATGAGCTCGTTTATGGGGAGTAAAATATAGTTTTAATTAATATTTAATGATTTAGGACTATAATATTACTTAAATTTCAACAATGGACCACCCTACGTCGGCCCAGTATTGCTCTAACTGTAGATCCTCATCCACACAGCAGGTTAAAACTACCTAGTTGCCCGTTACAGAAGCCAAAGTGCATTGAGACAGGTGGCTCATGATAATCTAGCTTTCTACGTATCATTTTAACGTTGTATCGTTATCGCCTAGATATCCCCATTTCTACAAATGTTCCATGGGGCTTCATACTCATGTTCGAAGCCTGTCTAGGGCCTTCCTGGTTTTCCAAACACACTTGTGACCTGGAGGGGGCTGTTGTTTAAGTAGTAACCCTACAGACAACTCCTTAGAAAGGTTGCTCCAAATTAGTATGCGGGTTCATTATGAGTTTTCGTTAAGAATTGGAGTATATAGGAAGAAACTCTTTGACATTTTGGTCTCATAAGTAATGGAATATATCCACACAGTGGATGCTTTTAATTCGCTAAGGTGATGCAACTTCATTTCTAATCAAAGATGATAGCCTTCCCGCAGCTTTGCCAATTGGCATTGATCTGAGGCAACTTGTGACTATACTACACGAAACTTTTAGACCACATCTACCAACGTGGTGAGCATGGACCGGCACCATACAGGGCAGGTGTATACATCAGTTAAGAAACACAAAGACGAAGCGTTTTTCCACGAAGTTTGTGGATGTGTTCTCCATCTTCAGCTGACTAGCCTTCGTACTATATTGTTACGTGTAGCTATTAACTGTTATGTGTTTTGACAGTGGTTCTTGCACGTGAGGCAACATGTAACTGTTATCCAAAGCATTTTGGGTGAAATCTATGTTTCACTATGGCTCCCTCCCAGAAAATGCCCAGTTGTCCGCTCATTCCTCTATTTCTTAGGTAAAACGCACAAACTTGTGTGTTGATGGGGTTAGGCTTCAGATGGTTCAGACAGCAGTAGAATTTCTTCTACCTCCTCGAAACTGAATACTAGAATTTTTGGAGATAAAATACTGCGTCTGACGTAATATCCTGGAATAACTTTTTCCAGTCTGAAACCAGCTGCTTTGGCTCTAATAGTGGACCAGTATGTGGTATTATCCTTCAAATACTTTATATAGGTAGCACAGCGACGTCAGTGGTGTGTAGCTCTTTGGACCTGAAAGATATTTGCCAGGTTTCAAGGTGTCAATAACATTAGATATCCCTACATTTTTGGGATGTTGTATCGATATACGCAGCAATGAAACTGTTTTAACAGCGATCCCTTTGTCTGCAGACTGAATTGCTTGATTTGCTCAACTCTTATGTCGTCCAGTCCAGCTGCTTCCCCTGTCTTGAATTTTTTAAGACTCGTTCCAATTCATTTAAAGTAAAGGCTGTTGGGAGCTCAGTTGAACTGCCCAGGACTTATATTTGGATAATTCACCTACAAATACGTCCCCATTTTGCCATGCCTAAGTAGATGATGGGTCATTTCATAGGAAGACACTATTGCATGGAATTCCACCTTAGGTGGATAACTGTTCAAGCGTTTCTAGAGCCTCCAGGCTTTCTTACTCTCTCGTAATATATTGGGTTCTGAAACCATTCCAGTCCATCTTTTCTGTCTCTCTGTGGCCACATTCTGTAGAGCTTCACGCGAACTTCCATGGTTTATTCACTATGCGGACTTTCTACACATATCGTTATATATTACACTGAGTGCAAACTTCATCTTCAGTGGTAAGTCCTTATATGTGGGCTATCCTACATCCCTGTGGGATAGAAAGGAGTGAGCATCCCTGAACTACGTCGATAAACACACCATAATTGCCTGAAGTTGGTTCGCTTTTCATCTAGCATACCGATAAACTTTTTCAAGTTAACTCTTTGGAAGTTGTGTCGTCTATGGAGCGACACATACTGAAAATGAATTGCTGATACAAAGTGGCATGTTGTTAACGATTTTGCTCAGAATATACGTCATTTAGAATGGATATTATAAGGATTAGTATCTGGTGAAACAATGAAAGACATGAACCCTATTTAACCACGGCCTACAAACACCTATTATCGTGTTCAGTACATGTTTACAATATACGAGTCTCTAGTTCTAAACATACATATCGTTGTCCTAAGAAAAGCCTATATGAAATATTCACCATTTGAGCTACGACAATTTAATGATCCTAACTCACGGAGTGGCTAGTTATATAAATGTAAAATAATCTGTACCAATAACGTTAGGTGCAGTCTAAGCCAGAACTCAAAGCCTTTGAACTTTTGCTGATACGGTGTGACTTGAAGCATTGAGTGTAGACTGAGGTAGGTAGATCCATTTTCGTTCGTTTCTTGAATGGGAGATTTCTGTGACCAGGTGGTGTTTCAACCCTGCTCTCACGAGAAGTATGGTGACGTCATTGACACGTGTAGACTACGGAGTCGTACAAGAAAATTTGGCGTGGAGATGTTTCTATAGAAATTAAACCCTCATAAAATTAGAGGTAGAAATTTCATAGAATTAAAGGTGATTGTTGTTACGAGTTAACCAATGAAAAGTTATGTCCAAATCTTCGGAGGGGCAATTTTGGATTTCTCTACGACCGTTGGATGTCCTTTATATGTGAAATTTCCTGAGTGAAAAGATAATCCATTGTCATTTTTGACATAGATATCTGAGCCTGGAGAGGGAAAGCTAAGATAATGAAATCAGGGTTGTGACATTGGATTTTAGTCAGTATTTCCAGAGATTTCAAAGTAACTCCATGCATCCCTGTATAAGGTAGGAAAGAGGCATTTTATAGACTAAGTTCAAATTTGAGAACTTAGACTCCGAGCGGTGAGATGGATCTTAGACGAGGAGACAATGTAGGGCTCAGAGTTCATTGAGTGTCCTCAACCTAAGGTCGTGTATTTGAACGAAATGAATTTGTCAGAAGACATTATATTTAGGAGACTGTCGTCTTTGACGTCGATTCATCGACATCCCAAAATCCATTCCCGGTCCAACCTATATCGTCAATAGAGAGGACTGTTAAAAGTTTCGTTGTGAGTCACAAAGAATGTGTAAACTTTCAGTTAATGCTTAGACACGGCGGTGAATATGTCGGTTTCAGACATTCGTTATTAGTGCTGTGATACTGAGTTATGTTAAGCACATAAGGAGTCCTGTACAGGAAGATAGTCTGTGTGCGCGTTTGACCAAGTTATAGTAAAACCGAGTTCATTTTTCAAGAGAGAATAGTATGCGTGTGAAGATTATACTTTTTATGTAATTACTTTTCAGGTTGAAATGTAAAGCAAGAGAAAAATATCTAAGATGAAACCCCGAATGACAGAAATGAGGGATCCAAATAATTATGCAATTGTCAGGATGGCTCTCTAAAATAATTGAGTTAGCTGGCGAAATCCACGATGAAGGAAGGTGTTCCGACAACTTTCCATGTTCCTATAACTACTGATTATTTTTCTAGGTCACTTTTGCATTTATTGTGAGTTGTATTTTGGCCAACCAATTTTTGTCAAGATTTTAAACATGTGTAATTTTTGTTTCACTTTTTATGTGTTGGTAATCTATCGAGTTGGGAGCGAAATTTTGCATTCGTTATTAACAACTAGTATGATAATTATATCCTTATTTAGATGCTGTGATATAACCTGATATTTATTTTCAAGCCCGATTTGGCAGGGTAAAGTACTGTGTGGTTCAGTTAGAAATTTTTGAAGTCTGGGATTGTTTATTCATGTTTGAAATTAAATTTGCGACATATTGATACCCATATTATGTAGTCATTTCCCATGTTAGAATTTGTAAAATTGCCTATATTAAACGCTTCGGAGAACGACATTATATTTTGCGTCGGGCCATATGCACCAATTTCGTGTGTCGAAGTGCTTGCTGACGGGAGGGAGTTGTAATATTTCCTTTGGTGATGTTTATGCTGTAGAGTGCTGTTATCAAATAAGGAATCGTGTAGCCCAAGGTGTAGAGGATGGTTTCTCTAAACATTTGGTGGTTAAGGAACAATGTAGATTCTTGTCATGGGAGTATCAGTTCCAGTTTTTGGTTCGTAGATAAGGTTGCTAATGCGAGGGATATATTGGGAGACAAGTGTATTCCGCCACGAGATACTGCTGTGAAAAACGGGAGTTGTGAGTTTTTTCTAAGCCGTTGTTGTGTTTGAGGAGATGTCTTGACTCAGGCAGTCCTGTACGTTTGTAATAAGATATTGTGCCAGATTGAATCCTGAAGTATCCAAGGTGTAGGTAATGCTGGGATCTTATTTGGAAAGACCGAAGGATATATTTTTTATGTTGAACGGTATGGGATCAAATTCTAGTAACGTGGTCATGGTACTGATTTCAGGTGAGGACGTCGACCGTTTGGTCAAAGTCGTGGTAGCAATCCTTTGTGATAGTTCTAGCGAATCCATCTGCATATACAAAAACTTGGTAGATCTCGTTTCAAGCTAGGTTTGACCTTGGCAAGAATCACATTTCGAAATATTTATAAATTGTTTGTATGTCTGACTTGTGCAATTGGGAAGTTGCGTACTGGGTGAGTGGATACGACGGGATAAAAATGTTCAGGTAGAAGGGACATCTGTTGCTTGATGTTATAATTGTGGCCTCTGCTTATGATGATGATGATGATGATGATGATGATGATGATGATTATTATTATTGTAAAAATGTCTTGCCTTTTCCCAATTATTTTTGGTCATCGCTTGATGTATATTCGGCCAAATTTTTTAACAATTATTATTTTATTTGTGACTAATAATAAAAGGCACCGATTCGTGGGAATTGTGAGGGGTACTTCAATGGTATTTCAACATTAGTAGTTCATGTTACTATTTTATGGAACTAATGGATATGCTGGCAGCATGCAATCAAATAATACCGTAAGGCAATTTTCAATTAAAGGATACCAAGCAGAAGCAGATTTCTATCAAGGAAAATGCTGATTTGATAGAGCTAGTTTGTTAACGTGGCATGAATAACTTTGGAAAAATCCTACGTTGATATTATAAGTAATTTTTGAAAGGATTTATATTTGACCCTTATTAAAACAGAGGGGATATTCGTACAATCTGTTCCTCATATATGTATACCATTGCCCGTACAACAAAGTGGATTTTAGTTTCTAACAATATACCCGTTAAACGGAACATAACTCGCTAGTTTACTTCCCTGATACTCGTAGTACCTTCCGTTTTACGTTTACGATAGACGTGGATTTAGATAAGCGTTAGAACTCCCTAGAGGTATTACGAAATCAAAGTAAACTTCTACTGTAACATCTCACGTTCCGCGGTTTGGAGCTCATTCGCTTGGACTGATTTCCCAGGAGTTTCTCTCCAACAGAATGAAAACTTAGCATGGAAAGAAAAAAAGGAAAGGATTAACATCAACTGTGGAATGGAATGTCATAGTGAGAAAAAACAAAACTAAAAATTAAAACGTGATGAGTGGAAATCTTATAAAGGTACTATTTGAATGAGGGAGCGAATAGCCACAGTCAAGGTCTGGAATGAAGGAACTTTTTATAGGTAAAGAACGGTGCAACAAAATAGGAGATGTATTTATGTGTGTGTGGCTTAACAGTTCATTAATCACAGTGTTCTTTTCCTCAGCTGGTGGTAGCACAGAGTGTATCACTAATTCAGTGACGCACGGGTGTGATTTACATTAATCATATTTCTCTGTTAGTCCAGTATTATGCCGCGTGTGTCTTGCCTCTGTATATCCAGTACTCATTAGCTTCATGGATGGGCGCAGTGATTGATGGACAGAAAGATTATGTAATACCTTACACAAAACAGTTTTTGCTGAACTCTGATGTGACACAGTTTTATATTATAAATAATCTCGTGGTCGATTATCAGTGAGAACAAATTAAAGATTAATTGATGATTTCACTACGCAGAATACTAGACATAATATTACTTCAGTTTTACGGCCCGTAGAATTAGACAATTGGTATACAATTTTAATTTTCGTGAGAAATTAGATCCCCCTCTCTGAAATAAACCATAATTTGCCGTAAACATTAGAGCTGCAGAACAGCCTTTGAAATGCTCCAGTAAGGTTTTCACTTTCAAGATCAAGAAGATGATTTCCACCATGTTGTTTCTTTCCGCTCTACAAACGCAAAAGACAGTATGCCTGTTACGCCACAAGTCCGGAGGTTGGTTGGATCCTCGAAAGCACCACCGAACGTTAAGTTACTGTTGCCAAAGTGCAAGAACCAAGGGTGGGGTTATGCCGGCATGTACTAGGCAGGAAGAGAAATGAGGTATTTTGTCACTGCTTACCTCACTGAATCACGAATTGCCACAGTAGCATGACTGACCCTGTTGATAACATCTTTAGTAGCCTACAGACGGCTTACTCGTGTCCTGAATACTATTACTGAACGTCAGCCATGCGTCAGAAGCTCCACAGCTCTGAGGGTGGTTGAAGTGTTTAATGAGTCTCAGGCATCAATTGGACTTAAGTTTCTCTCTGGTCCATGCAATAATATAGATGAATGAATGCAGTAAATATTAAAAAGTAGTAAGGGATATTCCCGAAGGACTATCATATATATAATTTAGAAAAATGTAATTGCCCGGGATGATTATTTTTACGGCTTAATTCTTCCGCACACATTTCGACTACCGCAGTGGCGTATGCTGGGATCAAGACGTGGGCTACCACTAGACTTAGGTTACCGCTTTTTGATAGTTGGTTTATTGAACGTCAAGCCATAAGCGTTTTGAGCTGCAGCCCATAGCCAACGGAGAAGTCTGTTGTGTTGCCATGGCTGCTTCACAAGCTACTGCCCTGGCCTTTGCCACTGCTAATTCTCAGCACCTGATCAGTCGAGATGGTAGCCTAAGTTTAGAAAATTTAAGTCCGTCTTTGTGGCTAAATGGAGAGGATGTTTGGCTTTGGTCTCATGGCCCCGGATCAATTTTCAGAATCAACCCCCTAATACTGTTAATTCCCCTAGGTTGGGGAATGGGTGTTTATGAGGTCTTCGGCATTCATTTTATCCTCATTAGGTCACCACCAAGCCTATACAAATGCCATAGAGCATTATTATTATTATTATTATTATTATTATTATTATTATTATTATTATTATTATTAAATAATAATGTTCAGTTTCACAGCGGTCGTATTCATCGTTCACTGGTTAGTTAGCTTCTTCGAGAGATCAGTGCTGGTGTCCGACCCATGATCACGGTTTGATTCCAACTAAGAAAAGAGAACACTAAACCTGAAAGATTGCACTTCACTGTAGCAGATCTACCTATAAAAAGAAAACTACCTAGCTCGATAGCTGAAGTCGCTTAAGTGCGGCCAGTTTCCAGTATTCGGGAGATAGTAGGTTCGAACCCCACTATCGGCAGTCCTGAAGATGGTCTTCCGTGGCTTCCCATTTTTACACCAGGCAAATGCTGGGGCTGTACCTTAATTAAGGCCACGGCCGCTTCCTTCCCACTCCTAGCCCTTCCCTGTCCCATCGTCGCCATAAGACCTATCTGTGTCGGTGCGACGTAAAGCAACTAACAAAAAAAACTATAATACTCCTATAACAGCAGCCCTGCGTTGTCTTCTACAAGGATGTAGAAGTAAACGGGAGTGAAATACCAGCACTATGTTATCTATATAATTATATAATTAAGTCAGAAGGATGAGGTGAGGAAGTATATACGATGTGTAACGCATGGTTGATAGTTAGCAGTGGTGATCTGACGAACCGAAGCCTTGCTCACTTATCCCCCTCGGTCCACGCTCCAAAAAGCAGGCAGCAGCAGGCCGTGTACGGCGAGTCGAGGGGAGAGGGACGTGAATCTGGGATGCAATATCAGTCTCCGAAGCCTTGTTCTCAGAAGTACGTGCGACGATTTTTCTCATTGCTTTCACGGTTTGTAGATGGAACAATGTGTCAGATGCTCACACTATAATGTGCTTTAGATTTCCATCGTTCGCATTTGAGGTTTGGGCTTCACTGATAGCCTTGGTAGCCCACAGTATACGCCACTGGACCACCGTATGTTTTGGAGGCAGCTACCTCACTTGTCGACAACAGTTGTGCAGTTGTGTAGTTGTGCAGTTGTGCGACAGCACATACATTTGAAGGTAGGTCTGCGGGGTTCAAATCACCTGGTAAGTATCTCCAGCCGCGTGCATCAGTGAAGTCCCTTATTTCCTTCACATGATTCCTAACAAATACAGTCTTGCCTTCATTGCCAAAAATATAGGCTAGCACAGTGCTTGAGTCGGTCCAACAATGAACAGGGACTTCTTTCCAACAGAGGCTTTCTTGAACTGATTTTAGCAGACGAACTCCAATGAGAGTTCCCAATAATTTCACTTGAGGAATGGTCAGGCACTTAAGCGGTGTTATTCTTGCTTTAGCTACCCCTAACCGAATGTGTACCTCTATCTGGTAACCGCCCCTGATAAAGACAGCAGCTGCATACGCATTTTGACTTCCGTCACAGAATACGTGCAGTGAGATATTCTTCTCGCTGAAGAGGTGGCGCATCATCCCGATTTCCCTCAAGTGACCTTAGTCCTTTAACCACCGCTCAAACTGCCGTCGAGTATCTTTGTCAATAGGGTCGTCCTATCCCAACTTCCTGGTCCACAACTCTTGAATTAATAATTTTAGCCTAATCGTTACTGGAACGGTTAGTCCAATCGGATCAAAATTGCGGTGAATTATTGGAAGACCAGTCCTCTTAATCAGATTTTCCATTTCTCACGATTTCTCCTACAATCCATATTGAATTGCAAAGTGTCATCTCGGTGATTCCACCTAATGCTTAGCAGTGTAGACTCTTGGGGAGAGTTGTCTCCGGTTCACTCCCACCCTCGAAGGTCGAACCGGCCCTTGCCATGATGGTCTTTGAAAGGTAAACGAATTCCTCTACTTCTTCTGCTTGGTCGAGTCTTGTCACTAGATTGTCAACATAAAAGTTAAGCTGCTGGGGGAATCAAATGGTAAGTGTCAAAATAGAAGTTTAGAGACACAGTGGATACAAATTTGCAATTGATCCACAAATTTGAATAATTTTATTCTAACATCCATTATTTGTCTCTAGGGCTATTAACATCTATCTTCTTCTACAAAGACATAAAAAACAAGAAACAGAGTACAATACGTTGAAAATACAGTAATAAACTCATTACAGTGGTGGAAATACCATTAAGTTACCCATAAAACACAGCAAAATCAAAGCATAGTAACAGATCATCATATGAGAAAATTTGCATTGAGTTACTAGAATACGTAACTATTCAACTCAACTCGTTGCGTGAAACTACTTAATCGCTCAACACTGTTGTGTCCATTGTCCAAATGCGTTGATTTTAGTGACAAGAAAAATCCATGATGAACAGGAGGAATGTAGTCTAAGAGAGACAAGACGTCAGCTACTTTCTTGTTATCAATAAGCCAAGGTCCGTCGTATTTTAACCGAAGAGTACGAATTTGGCATTGCCTCCCACGTTTCCTGAAACTTACTTCACGCCAGAATGTCTCACTAATGAATAAAGGTGACGGATATTCAGATTTCACCTTCCACCTCCATACATTCCTTAGGTTGACGCCAGACCGTCAAAAGTCTTATTTCTGTAGACAAATTCTTATTTCGGGTGCATTATTTCTAAGAAATGCTCCCTTTTCATACTATAGAGAACAAATGGATTCTTCTTGGCTAAAAATGATATTCGACCAATGTTCCGGGCTGTACACACCTTGTACTTGTCGGCGGGTGTAATTTTCAATTGCCTCAAAACTCCTATCAGACGGAAACATTGTGCGACCGCTAATACGGAAGTGGTGCTCAATGTTATGAAACCGTCCAGTTGATGTCAGATAATGCCAGAATAGAACCATGTTCCAATTCTTATTCTGGCCACAGCAATTGTCATAAATCGCAATGAGAGACTTTCCTCTTATGTCGTTTTCATCAAAATAACGTAAATGGCAGCTTAAGATTTCCTCCGATGCACGGGCAGCAATACTGTCATTCCACAAAAAACAGTGCCCTTAAGTTTTGCCACAGTTGTGAATATTGAGGTTATGTAGCCAAACTTTCCTCTTGTAGAAAGCTGGTCCATAACTGAATTTAGGAACTGGAAGAGTCTGCTGGAGATAAATAAAAAGTCACAACATGAAGATCCCTGTCTGCCTCTACACGTTTTGACTGGATTCCAATATTAGCCTGCCCTGCCTCTTCTCTTCGCTGGTGTAATTCGTACAGATGTTCAAGACTTCCTTCCAGCTGGAGGTCATCAGTATTCTCAATCTTCACTTTGAGCATATCAAAAGTTTTACATGTATCGCTTTTTGATGACTTTATTCCTATATTATACTCATCAGTGAATATTCGCCTGTACTTGTCTGCAGATACTGGCTCATAAGACATCTCCTTGCAAAAGACATTCTTATAGTTGTCATAACAGGAGGCGATTGTTGCGTCAGCCCCCAGATACAATCTACCACCATTCTTTGAACGCCTGTAATGATTCTCATACTTTGGAATTTTAACGATGTGTTCCCAATAATAGTTCACTCTTGTTTCAGAATTCACATGCGGCGGCGCGGAATGCTTTCCCCGTGGTGTGCTTGCTCCAGATGCCATTTGCTTTTGTATATTCTCCACATGACCACGAATTTTGTGTAGACTAAGAAATGCAAGAAAAGCTTTCTTACATACTTTAACATCACTGCTATTAATTTTACATAGTAGGAAACGGTCCATTTTCTTGGGGAATTTTCTCCAATTGTCTTACGATAACGTGCAACTGCACTACGTTGCATTGCACCAAATAAGTACGCATACTGAACATCAAAGACCCCTAATTCCCAGAATGTATTCAACGTCAGCCCCACATGCCACTGCCGGCAGCCCTCACGATGGTTTTCGTGGTTCCCCATTTCCACACCAGGCAAATGCAGGGGCTGTACCTTAATTAAGTCCACGGCCCCTTCCTTCCCATTAAAGGCCTTTCCAATCCCATCACCGCCATAAGACCTATCTTTGTCGGTGCGACGTAAAACAAATAGCAAAAAAATTACATTGCTTTCACCTGCTTTCCCAAAACACTTATGAGAGCAATGGCAATTAGGAAGTACATCCTTTTCATCTTAAGTTTTTCCCTGTGAGAAATACTTATTCCACGCTTTTATTACGCCTCTTCTGCTTAATTTTGCATTGTGAGGTGCACCTCAACCTTCTCCGAGAAGACCTCTTCGCCTGTTCGATTGCCCCTTCATGACAAGCTTCTGTGGCAGCAGCAGGCTGTTTGTTATTTAGGCCTATTCCATCTCTTTCGCCGATTACCTGGAGAACAACAAAGATTATTATTATTAATATTATTTCTACGTGTACCAATATACTGTACATAAAGAAGTATGCATATACACACCAGCAAGCCTTCAACAATTGTCATTTAACTATAACCTAGAAATTCATGCATATCTGTAACAAAATGTTATGTACGTGCACTTACCATTATGTTCGTGAAACATGCACAGCAAAACATATTTGCGGATTTACATGCCTGTGAATCACCTGAGTCATGGGAATGTACTCGGGATCCTGGTCGTGAATATCATGATCACTAAGAGCATCTTCGTCATCTAGCAACTCGTCCGATGTGGCTATAGTGTCGAAGGAAGTACACGGATCCCTCGCAGCGGGAAGCCGTTTTACCTGCCGCTTACCATTATCTTACCACGGCAGACACAACTGACGCTTACAATTGAATCTCTCCCTGATATCTGTTGAGTGAATTTAGATCTTTTACCTTGAGTATTATATTCTGCTGCTCATAGGTAGCATCGATGGCCCTATATCTCAAAATGCATGGCGGTGGCGCTTAGCATTGTGTTCCCCGAGCGGCTCAATTATTTTCCAATTATGCCGCGGTTTTAGTCTCCTTTTCAGGTAGTCTCTCTCCTCTGGGTGTATTCTAACCTGCAAAGATGCCTTTTTTATATCAGCTGTGATGTAGCCTCCAAGGCTCAGGTGCCAGCGCGTCGGCCCCTCACCTCTGGGTTCCGTGGTTCAAATCCCGGTCACTCTATGTGAGATTTGTGCTGGGCAAAGCGGAGGTGGGGCAGGTTTTTCTCCGGGTACTCCGGTTTCCCCTGTCATCTTTCATTCCGGCAACACTCTCCAATATCATTTCATTTCATCTGACAGTTATTAATCATTGCCCCAGAGGAGTGCGACAGGCCTCGGCAGCCAGCACAATTCCTATCCTCGCCGCAAGATGGGGGCTTCATTCATTCCATTCCTAACCCGGTCACTGAGTGGAAAACAGGTTGTAGGTTTTCATATCACCTGTGATATCTATCCTCCGTTGACGAAACCTCAAGAGCAGTTTTAGTATGATTTCAACGAGGTTCGGTCCTTCTTCAATGCAGGCGTTCAGTGATGGGAAACATCTCTCTTTCGTCGATGCATCGAACAAGGGACGCACTTTCGTAGTTGCACTATTTTCCTTCAGTACCGGGCGGTGAGGAAGGTAGTGTCCAGTAGATAGTTCCATTGCACCTTCCGCATTGCCTTCTTTCACCCAATCTCGTAAAATGCTATCATATTGATGAAGTCCACGCTTTGCCTTTAATTTTAGGGTCATTCGAATCAATCTGCCTTCTGCAATCTCTCGATTTCTTGGAAGGTCTGGAGCGTGTCTCCTTCATGGAAGACGTACCTCATACCTGCCATCTACAAAAGTAACCGTATTTTTGAAGTATCTCAGTGCTGTCATCCTCTTATCCTCCTTTGTTTCATTCTCTACTGGATCGCTTTTGCCACTGGTCTCCATTTTCTACATATTTGATACAGGTAGCTGATTAACACTGAGTGCAGTGACTACATTTGCAATACTTGTATGCTTGGCTAGATTTTTTCCTATGGTGCATACTTCCGTCTTCTTCCCCGTTACCGTCTGTCCCAATCAGGTTTCAATAGCTACCAGTCCAGGAGGTAGAGTCTTTATTTTACCCGTTCATAACTTTCCTGTGATGTCATAACCTGTCATGATGTCAAGTGAATCCCTAGAATCTCTGCACATCTGAATGTGTTATCTCAATAATTCTTCCCTCACTTCCTCCACGAATTCTACTGATGGAATCGCAGCTGTAACTGTCCTCTGGTGTAACGCTACGAAATTGCATGCAAAGTCATTACTTAAGCTGAGTAAGTATACTTTATAGCACCTGTGCTTAACCAACCCTGTTGGCTTACTACGAAAATGAGAGTGGCCAATGTTCTCTTCCCAAATCGGAAATCAGTTAATTTCTTCGACCAAACTACTAGAAATATACGAACGTTGGGATCCACTGTATATCAGTAACACGGCCTTCCTGATTTTGTCGCCATTACTTACGTAAAATAACATATTCTGCAAATAGACCTCCGTTTGGTTGCTAATTGATGAATTGCTTTCGATAGATGAAGTATTGAACAAGAAGACCTCTTCTCCTTTGCTCTAAGGATGCCTCCTCTGAACACATTCTCTCTCTTCCGCTTCGCATTTCTCAACAGATTGGCATAATCATGGTACATGTAGTCCACGATAAACAATACATCGTGTTCGATATTGCTGCACAGAATGGCCTGCTTTGGTACAAGAAAAACAGCGCTTAACGTTTAACAGAACCCCATTTCTGTCTTCAAGGAACATTTTTTTATGCAGGGAGGCATTTTGTTGAATAATGATTCACCTCTTTACAAAATAAACACTTCTGAGAGTCAGATCCAATGTGCAGAGTAGCAACACCGATCGCAGAGGCAAAATGAACTTGTCCGTATTATGCGATTTCCCCGGATTCTTCTCCTATCTATAGGTAGCGACTGATTATTTGCCACTGCGACTCTCTCCTCCACTTCTACTTCGCTTTTCAGAAACAACACTAAGTTATCCATTTGCTCCCTCAGTGTCTTATTACGTTCATCGGAACGTTGCCACACATTCAATAGATCTGTGGGCAGACACGATCCTATTAGCGGAAACAATAATGCGGAATAAGTATCCGAGAAGACATTTAATGCCTCTAGTGCCCTAAATTGAGTTTCTAGTTAGTCATACAAGATACTGATCTTGACTGTCTTCTTTTCTAGAACTAAACTCAGCAGCTCCCGGACATAATACTCGATAAGGTGATCATTAGTCCAAATCAATCTTTATCTGCTTGAATGGACTTTCAATAACTTTCACCTGAGGGAGGGAACTCACAACAACCGGGCGTACTCGTGAATTCTCTTTCATGGCTTGAATCAAACACTGAAATTTTCATTCTTACTTAATGACTTACTGTCGTAAATTTGTGAAAACTGTGACCAGAATGATATTCAACTGGCTATTTCCCCCTCATACTTATTTAATTCCAATTTCGGCAGATGAAATTATACTGTATTTCGTTTCCCGAACGATCACCAACACAACAAGTTGAAGTATGAGCAGCGCTATTCCTTATAATCAACTCAAAGGCCTTACGTTTAATGCTGTGGTAACGTAAGGTATACTCCTCTGCTTATTCCATTTCCGCCATCAGTATTTCTTCAGTCTCCACTTCCTTTGTTTCAGCATAGATTTATTCACAAATCTGACTGTCCACATCCGAAAACTCGTTTCTTCTTTCTTCGAGCACTAGTAAACGTGCACTTATTAATTGTAAATCTGCATACCTCTGCATCGCTAGTTCGTCTGTAGCATTGAAAGCTGTCGGAAACAATGTGCGGAAGACCGCGCTTCTCGTAGTTATTCGTGCAGATGAAAATAATAACGATGTGCGAATGTAAACAACAGGATATGGATACTGGATATACAGGCACACTTCTACTCCGACATGATTAAATTAAATTATGTCAAGACTTATGTAGGGACATGTGAAAGAAACCATTAGTCGGCGGAGGTAGAATTTGTTGTTCATTAAGATTTCATTAAATCATTTAATTCTCTTTAATTATTAAATTCAGTGAAAACCGTATTTGAAATAACTTTACAATCAAGCCAGCGTTCATCATAAGGCTCACCTGTGACCCTGGCATTTTTATTTAGCCATTTTTACATTTCTTGCTGTACAGATCATTTTATTCTTCCGGTTTCCTGGAAATAAAGCATAAAAAAATGAAATGCCCTTCACTTGTTCTTGTTGAGCGCACACGATGGACTGTAATTATTTCCGCATACGAAGTACTTTCTTTATCAAATACAAATTTATTCGGTACCTTGACCGTCTTTTTGGTACAATTATTTCCACTCAAGAAAAACTATCTCCATATGGAGTCAAGACCCCAGCCACAACGGCTAAAATCTGTTGGTTGGACTTAGTCTACTTTTGTCGTTCGATTTTACAGAGCAGCTCAATCCTCTGTCTTCAGCCTCGTGTTACAAAATGCAGGGGTTCATCATGGCGTCACTTCTTATTTATAGAAAGTACCCCCTCTCTCCGGGCAACTCCCTTTGCCGCCAAGGAAATTTCCGTAACTTTTCTGACTTAACTAAACTGTAATTACAAGAGTTTTGAAGGTGACTACATACTTGCTACATTTCCGGGTGTAGTGTTCATGGGCATTTAAAATTTATACATATTCAATTAGCTGGATAAATGACCTCATTTGATAGGCACTATATTTTGTCGACTTGGCTTGGGTACGCCATACACACGCGCTCTTCTGAAATAGCCCACAAAAATGACTTAGATTCTTCCGCCGTCGACACGTGCGAATGATGTCAAGTATCCCAGAGCGTGGGACAGAAGGTAGCCATCCCCTCGCCACGTGTCAACTCCGTTCTATCAAGAATCGAACTTCTTATTCCAATTGACCATTTAATACATAATATTCTTAGGGCACAAAGGTCATGGGTTCAATATATACTTGCCAGATATTGGAATAGAGGTTGGATCATGGCTGCGAAATGATATAATGGATGTAGAAATTTTCCCACGGAAATGGAGTGTGTATGTTAGAGATAGAGTAGGAGTGGTATGAGGGAGAGTTTTCATCCTGATGAAAGAATAATTTGTAAGCTACGAAGAAGTCAAAGATGGCAAACATGACATTTTATGTATAAGGCTCATCTCTAAAGATAATAGGTGATTTGATGACTTTGGAGTGTAGAGAGAGGGAAATGGTAGCGCAGACGTTGATTTAGAATTATTTGGTAAGATAATCAGCTATGTGAGAAACGATATGGAAAGGAATGTGGTTGTAGCGGGTGATCTCAATTTACCAATATTAAATGGGAAGGTAATCCGAACGACAGAAAGCATGACAAACAAACGGCGAATAATATGGAAAATACAGATGATTCAGAAAGTGATGAAACCAACTAGAGGGAATAATATTCTGGACGTGGTACTGATAAAACCAGATCAGCTCTATAGAGAAACTGAAGTAATAGATGGTATTTATGATAACGAAGCTGTTTTTGTCGCAGTTAAAAATAAAGTTGCTAGAAGGGAAGGCCTTACAAGTAGGACTATTAGACAGTACCGTATGGCGTATAAAACAAGCATGAGGGAGTTAAAAAAGTAAATATTGTCGGTGGAAAACGGTACATAAAATGTAAACAGACTATGGGATGGGTTTAAAGCAACTGTTGAGAAATTTAAAAACAGGTTTTTACCTTTAAATGTGGTAAGGGGTGGTAAAGTCCCCCCTTAATTTAACAGAGAAGTAAAATAGACTAAGAATGAGGTGCTGGTTGTAAATAAATGGATTTAGAAATGGCTGTGGAAGTAAGGAGACATTGAAGATACTGTAATTACTAGGAAATTTAATGTAGCAAAGAAGTCAGCTAAGGATAACATGATGGCAAGCATAATATTGTCAGTCGTACACATTTAGTGAAAAATGGAAAGGTATGTACAGGTACTTTTCAGGAACGGTTCCAAAGAAGGTCATTCCAGGAATAATTAATGAAGAAGGGGATTGTGTATGCAAGGATCTTCGAAAAGGCAGAAGTATTTAGTCAGCAGTATGTGAAGATTGTTGGTTACAAGGATAATGTCCAGTTAGAGGAAGTGACTAGTACTAAAGAATTAATTAAATGTACCTTTAATAACAACGGTATTTACAATAAGATACACAAGTTGGAAACTAGAAAAGCAGCTGGAATTGATCATATTTCTGGATATATAAAAACGACACTAGGTTGGTATACAGTAGCATATCTGAAGAAATTATTTGATTATTGTTTGCATGAAGGAGCTATAAGAAATTAATGGAGAGTTGCTGTAATAGCCCCTTTGTATTAAGGAAAGGGTGATATAGATAGATAGATAGATAGATAGATAGATAGATAGATAGATAGATAGATAGATAGATAGATAGATAGATAGATAGATAGATAGATAGATAAATAAATAAATATGGTTTATTTTAACTGGCAAAGTTAAGGACACGTGTCCTTGTCTTACACTTAACCAGTGAAATACATAAATTAATAAAATTAAAACATTAAACTATTTCATGAATTAAAAAAAGAGACTCCGTACCTGGTTACCTTGTGTGGGGGTTTGTCTCTGAATTAAGTAGGGGCTAAATGTAAGCCTGCATAAGACTCTGGGGTTGGGTGCCTCAAACCCGACACGGCGCGTCCCATGTGGGTGATAGGGGAAGTTCCTGTATACATGCAGGACCGGTGTGAATAAGGCAATGCCAAATAAGCACCCGCGGATCAACTGAGGTCAAGAGAAAAACGGTCAACGGTCTCAAAGGCCGAAGAAGAATCTCATTTCTCAACGGCTGAGAGGGCAGAAGAACCTAGTGGAATCAACCACGAAAAAGAAAATCATTTCATACTAACAATCAGATCTTACTTTGGAATTTTTATTCCTACCCTTGAAACACACATTTTCAATTGCAGAATGGAAAAGCCGCTGAAAGAAAGCACTACCCCAGGTGGCAGCTCGGAAGAGAAATCCACTGTTGCGTTATGCAATGCATCGGGACCAAGTGTTCTGGGGAGTCCCAACCTCTGCAATAAGGGTGAGTCGGAGCATTCTTGGAATCCGTCCAGACTTAAGTTTAAACAGAAGTTCTCTTCAGGCACTTTGAATATAAATTATTTCTTGAAGGCTGGTAAAAAGAAGGAATTAGAAGTACTTTTACATAGAAACGAAATTACAATTTTAGCGGTAGAAGAGACAAGATTTTTGGATGAGAATGTGACAGAAACGAAAGATTATCGAATCTTAAAAAAAACCTGCGATTAAAATTATGAAAGGAATGCCACTCTTGGGAACAGCCTCTTACGTCCATAAAATATTATTAGACAACGTAACTGAATTCAAATCACGCTCAGAAAGAATATATCTTTTAACAGCGAACTTCATAAATGAACACTATACTTTTATTAACTGTCATTTACGAATAAATGAAGACAACGAAAAGAACCCAAATAAAGTAGACGAATTCTGGACACTCCTGGGTGATGAATTATCTAAAATTCCCAAATTAAATGTAGAGATATTACTTGAAATTTCAATGCCTAAGTAGGAGAAGAGAGAATTCATAGACCAATAGTGGGAGAATATGCGGCACACCAAAGAACACACATCAATGGAAAGAGACTTATTACTATGTGTAAAATTTTTCAACTGAAGTCTATGTCAACTTTCTTCAAGAAATTGCCAAGGAAAGCTAAAAATCGGATTTCTACAAATCCATTACCAGGTGAATTTCAACTGGATCATCTAGCTATATCCATAAGAAGCATGAAAGAAATTATGAATGTCAAGGTAGTAAGAAGTAGAGAATTTGATTCCGATCATTACTTGTCTAAAATCAAATGAAAATTTTTACCGAACAGAAATCACAGAAGATTGGAAAGAGTAGATAGACTTCAAATTACACAAGAAACATTGTAAATATTTCAGGAAGAAATGAAAGTAGCTCATCATGGGAAGTGGCAAGATTTATATACAGAAATATCCAATGCAGCCCAGAAAAAAATTGGACTAGCCAAACCTAAACAGAAACCTTTGAGGAATCAAATATGTGAAGACGCTTAACAAGCCAGAGTAAAACAATGGAACAAGTGAAAATCATCTGCAAAGACTGAGCTCCATGACTAATATAAACAGCAAGGGAAGGACACTGCTAGAATAAAAAGGGGAGTTAAAAGCTCTTTCGAAAGATCACAACTTATTGACCTGCAAGGCAGCTTTGTTAAAAATAACTCTTGAAAATTCTACCAGACTTTTAAGTTGCAATTAAAGGGGTATCAAGTGCCTAGTATATGCTTTAATGTTGGAAATGGTAGACTTGGCCTAAGCAATATTGAGAATTGTGAAATAGTTGAGAAGCACTTTGATCAACTTTTAAACTGCCCTGAACCAGACCATAAGTTAGAATTCTCTCAAACAGCTGAAAATCTGGAAGAAGATATACCACCCACTGCTGAAGAAATTAAAGAAATAATTAACAATCTGAAAAATAATAAAGCTAGTGGAGAAGACTCTATAATAGCTGAAATTTTGGAATGGTCTCAATCAAATATCACTGAAGAGTTGCAGGTAATCTTTGAAGATATTTGGAGAACAGACAGGATTCCAGAAGAATGGAAGGTGTCTCTAACGCACCCAATACATAAAGCAAGGGGACAAAGAAGAGGCATCTCTCTTATGCAAGCTGCATACAAGGTATTATCAAAAATATTGCCGAATAGAGTTGATACACCACTTGGCAAGCAACTGGGTGAGTATCAAGCTGGATTTCGAAAAGGGTAAGATATTGAATTGAAAGGACATTGTTGTGAATTTTGTAAATTTAAAAAAAGGACCTTTGACTCGGTTGATAGAGAAACCATAGATAAAACTAATCGTGAATTTGGAGTGAAATCGAAATTGGAAAACTTAATACGTGAAACACTTACTTACACAATTTCAATGGTGAAATTTACGGATGGAATATCAAAGCTTTTAAGGTAAGTACAGGGGCACGGCAAGGTGACGGTTCGTCACCCTTTTTATTCAACTGTATTCTAGAGAAAATTGTAAGAATTTGGAATGTAAAGCTTAAAGAACGTAACATTTCGCCGGTAACTTTGGGGAGGAAAAAAAGGCATTGTAATAAATTGCTTAGCATTTGCAGACGATTTTGCTATATTGACAGAAAACCTAAGAAGTGCAACAACATAAATCAATCTCTTGGAAGAAATAGCCAACAAGACAGGTTTGAGAATCTCCGTAGAAAAAACAAAATTTGTTACAAACATCAAGAACGCTCCAAAATTGTTGGCAACATATATTGGTCCATTGGAAGGGGAAACGAAATTCAAATATATGAGAGAAATAATTCAAGAAAATGGTTTAAACAAATGTGCAGTAGAAGAAAGCGTACACAAGAGGGAAAGAGCATATGGTATCACAAAGAAATTTTATAACAAAAAATGTGTATTAAAAATCTTAAAATAAGGCACTACACTACAGTGGTGAAACCGGAATGCCTGTATGCAAGTGAATTCCTGGTACTAAAAGAAAGATTAAATAAACTTGAGGTACTAGAAAGGAGGATCGTGAGAAAAATCTTAGGCTCTGTGAAAACAAAAGAGGTATGGAAATTAAGATCTAATTATGAAATATACAGGAACATGGAAAACATAACAGAAACCATAAGAAAAAGAGATTGCAATTTTGTGGACATGTTTACTGAATATATGATTCCAGATTAACAAACCGGATTTTCAAGTATCTTTGGGACGAAAGGCAACAACTATCTGGATTCAAGAAGTAAAGATATATTTAGAAAGAAATAATATAAGAGGAGAAGGAACTATGGACAGAGAAAGATTTTTAGAAATAGGGTAGTAAGTATGGAAGTATACCAAGGAAGATTGAACAAGAAACCTGGTGCGAAGTGGTCGGAGGACAGAAAGAGACAGCATAGCGAATAGATGAAAGAACATTGGAAGGAACGGAAGATAAAACAACAAAGTATGAACAATTGAATTGAAATTGGCACGTGGTCCTTAGCAGGTCTCATCGGAAAGAGGAGGAAGAAGAAGAAAAAAGAGACTGGAATAAATTACTATGCTACTGTGATATCCTAGTGCACATAAAATATCTCTTACTGTACAGAGTGTAAATAAATATTTTGCTTCCTGATTACAATAATATAATACCAACGAAGATATTAAATTACAATGAGCTACGATATTAATAATATAGATAAACCTACTAATATGTACAATTAATTTGTCCAATTCCAAAAAATTTCACACTGACGAAAGTGATAGAAGTGAAGGTCTTAAAATTAGGACTATTAGGCAGTACCATATGGCTGATAAAACAAGCTGAAAATTACAGGCTAGTCAGTTTGGCATTGCATGTAAGTTTGTGAAAGCAGTTTCTCTGAATATATTAGATCTGTTTTTGAAGTTAATAAATTGTTCGATAGAAGGCAGTTCCGGTTTAGGAAAAGTTATTCCAGTGAAGCTCAACTTGTAAGATTCCAGCAAGTTATAGCAGATATTTCGGATTCAAGAGGTCAAATGGACTGTATCACGATTGACCTGTCTATGGCATTTGATAGGATGGATCATGAGAGGCTATTGGCATGAATGAGTGCAATTGGACTAGACAAAAGAGTGACTGAATGGGAGGATATATTTCTACGAAATAGAACTCAGAAAGTAAGAGTAGGCGAAGCTTTATCTGACCCTGTAATAATTCAGAGGGGAATTCCTCAAGGCAGTGTATAAATCATATGATTAAAGAAGTGGATTCAGAGATAGGGATTTTTGAGGATAATGTTATTTTGTATAGAGTTATAGATAAAATAGTTAGCAACAGCAAAATTACCTCGATGATGTTGTGAGATGGATAGTAGGCAATGGCATGATGATAAACGGGGTTGAAAGTCATGTTGTGAGTCTAAAAAATATGTAATGTTCTCTCAGTTTTAATTACTGCGTTGATGGGTTGAAAGCTCCTTATGGAAACCATTGTAAGTACCTAGTTGTTAATATAAGGAAAGATCTTCATTATGATTATCTCATAATTCAGACTGTAAATAATGGTTAACTGAGCGAAATGGCCGTGCAGTTAGAGGCGCGTTGCTGTGAGCTTGCATCCGGGAGATAGTGGCTTCGAATCCCACTGTCAGCAGCCCTGAATATGGTTTTCTGTGGTTTCCCATTTTCACAACAGGCAATGCTGGGGCTGTGTCTTAACTCTTTCCGGTTTAACAGCGGCCGAAATTACGTTCAGGACGCGCTGCGGGCATAGTCCGTAGTAAGGTTTGACAATTCGCTAAAAATCGAGAACGAGCTATGCACGCATTCTTGTGGTTACATCGTGTTTCCTAATGTATTAGTTACGAGAGTATTTAAGCAGATGGCAGTATTATATGTCTAAGTCAGAGAATTTACGATATATTTGAACAGCATGCATCAGTAGATGTTGTCACTCAATGAGCTCTAAGACATGGCTTCTCGCGGCAAACTTGTGCTTGACGAAAGTTATATTTTCGATATTTTATGATATATTATAAGTTTATGCTCAAATGAACATATTATTGACATATGAATTCGAAACAACTTCTTGCATTTCATTATGATTGGAGTTCGTTTTACGGCCTAGCTCATGTTCCCGCGTGTTTCATATTTGCGTGAATACGTAAGATTGACTACATATTCGTAAAGTTGTCTGTTTAGAAGACTGTATTTTCTCTTGCTCAGAAGTCTTTTGTGGTAAATGGAACAATATTTTTACATTTGAGTAACTTTTAACAAAATTTATCAATTAAAATAAAATTTCGTAAGAGCACCCATTTTCATTATTGTAATTATTACTATTATTATTATTAAAAAAATATTATTTTTATATCGTACTTATTATAGTTGTTGTTTTGTAATTGCAATTCACATTTTATATTAGCGAAATAGGATAAATATTACTGTATTTCAGAAAAATGTACTTGCTTCGTTATCCATCAGACCTTTCCTCCATTCGCAAAACATGGTATAATATATAAACAATTTTAAAATCTCAAGTGATAGTTGACACGATACAAAGAGCGCTTTTGAAAATTAGATGCTCAAACAAGCACAAAGAAAAAAGAATCATGTCAATATCTCCTACAGGTACAGAGATATAATATTTTAAAGATCCTTAAAAATGCCCAGTCCAGAACGTTTGTTAGGGATATTAAGGCCCATACTGGAATGGGTTAATTAAGGCCACGGCCGCTTCCTTCCAACTCCTAGGCTTTTCCTAACCCATCGTCGAAATAATACCTATCTGTGTCGGTGCGACATGAAGCATCTAGCAAAAAATAAGAATAAAAATAAAGGTTACAGATCCCTGCACATGGCTATGAGGGTATGTAGGGGTAGTAGTAAGGATGAGAAGAAGAGGGCATATAAGTCTCTAGTAAGACCCCAACTAGATTATGGTTCCAGTGTATGGGACCCTCACAAGGATTACTTGATTCAAGAACTGGAAGAAATCCACAGACAAGCAGCTAGATTTCTTCTGGGTGATTTCCGACAAAGGAGTAGCGTCATAAAAATGTTGCAAAGTTTGGACTGGGAAGACGTCTGGAAAAGGAGACGAGCTGCTCGACTAAGTGGTATGTTCCGAATTGTCAGTGGAGGGATGGCGTGGAATGAAATTAGTAGACGAATAGGTTTGAGTTGTGCCTTTAAAAGTAAAAGAGATCACAATATGAAGGTAAAGTTGGAATTCAAGAGGACAAATCGGGGCAAATATTCGTTTATAGGAAGGGGATTTAGGGATTGGAATAACTTATCAAGGAAGATGTTCAATTAATTTCCAATTTCTATGCAATCATTTATTAAAAGACTAGGAAAACAACAGATAGGGAATCTTCCATCAGGATGACTGCCCTAAATGCAGATCACTAGTGATTGATCAAGTAATAATTCAATATAATCTGTGTTACATCCTGTTACCGTCGCCATATATTGTTTAGATCGTAAATACACATTGTTTGTAACAACGTATTCTGCTTGCAATACCGTATTCTTGAACAATTTTTATACACCGTGAAAATGTTAATACCAGTACAAAAAATAGTCAAGCCAAAGAGCAAAGGAGTAAACATTGCCAAACTTAACATCTACAAATTTCTCGACAGAGGCCGTGATGTGTGAACTGAGTTTTATATTAGCTACTGGGTCAATAACCCTATACTTATACTGCACTTCGAAACGTACTCGATCGGTTTTACTAGTGTAAACGTATATTGAATGTCACTCGTCATCGAACTAGACATTTTTACGCATTTGGAGCTGCTTTCTTGTGAATGGTTCCTATTCTGCCGATGTATTTACTAGCGCATTAGAACACTTCTATTCACGAAAACAATGCCATAATATGATATTTATTGACGGCTATTGGCAGGTAAAATGGTGCTCATCACACGCAGTCATTATTATTAAACGTATATCCGCATATTTCTTAGCTCCTCGGTGTTAAGTTTACTCATAAGCTCAGGTAAAAGTCGTACTGCAATAGGTATATGGTCATAGAAAAATATGAAGCATCTAGCGTACGTCACCAAAAACTATTAGACTAAATATGTGGACAAGAATAATTATTCCATGATTTTTACGTCTATTAAACTGTCAACTGTGCACTGTGAACCACTGGATCTTGTCTGATACTGGTTTCTGGAAATTGAATGCTATAAATTATAAACCGACTGGAGTCGGGGTTCTTTTCCAGAAACTTGAGTACGGTCCCCGAACGAAGGAAATAACCGAGCGTATTTAAAATTCCCGACTCGGTCGAGAACCCAGCCAGAGGTCTTTTGAACCGAAGGCCAGTATACTGACCATTCAGCAAAGAAGTCAGACAGTTATTTAAATATCTGATGTGGATTCATTTATCTCGTTCGTTCGTTCTTTAATCAACTATAGTGTCTTTAACAAATTAAATTACAGGATAGTGAAAATTGTCACTTGGCTTGGGCCAAGAGGTCAGTCATATCTGTAGTCATCAAGTTATCAGTTTTGTTGACTGTGAACCGAAGGTTTGCCACTACCGAAGCACGTTCAGATATCCCTGAAGATCAATTCACCAATGTTACTATAACTTCAGCTCCTCCTCTTCGCTGTAACCGAGTTGTTGTCAGGAGGGAAGTGAGCAAGAATTTCCGTAATAACTTACAAATTCAATCGATTTTACAAACCGTGACTCCCACTGTTAACAATCGGACATATAATTTATATAATTCTCGTAAAAGAGTTCTATTCTAGTGAACCGTTTGTCATAAAAACACTCGAACTTAATCTCTCATTTTCTAGCCGGGGGAGTAACTTTTGTAATATAGTGACTAAAGACGAGATTTTCCCACATAATCTAATAATTTTCTTTAAATCTAGACATCTTACTGTGTATTGATGACAACACAACGTTTATCATTAGTTGCAATATACCACAGAGTAAAATCCAGTACCAAATGAAATAAACAGCTCACAAAACAATCAGCACCGTAGAACAGATAACGGATTTGTAATATTATTCATTTGGACCGAAACTGCTCTGTTTATAACTGGTTTAATGTTCAATTGAAAAAGTACATCAATTGCAGAATAGAATACTCTAAGCAGCTAACGGCTATTAGCATCAGCACCAAGTTAAGCAAAGGAATGTACAATGCTATTGTGGGCCACATATCTCACAACAAATTTTAGAATCTGTATCTGTTAGTGAAGACTTACAATGGCCCTTCACACTTCGACGAATATAAGGTTTGTCTAACAATGGCTATGGTAAAGTGGTAAATGTGCCATATCAACAAAACTCTATGGCTATTTTAGTTCTATCGTTCACTTTTGACGTGCAACAAAGTAACGAATACACCACATTCACGTAATTTCCGTTGTTGTTTTCTTTGTGATTACGAAGGCCTTGCTCTATATTAACCAGTATACCATATTCGACACTCCAAGGTGAATAGTGTAACCAGTTGGCAATCCTGAATGAAAACTAACGAACGTGTCTTTGAATTTCTGGGAAGTCATACCTGTCAATGAGTCTTGGTTTTAAAATCTGTACGATGAATGTTTAGTGGATTTTCATTGAAAATACTATGGACACATTGATAAATATTTCATATGAAAAACAGACCCAGGATTGTTTATGTTAAAATTGGAGATTTTCTATTTAAATCTGCCTTCATCAGGTAGATTATGATGAAGATATACGTTCTTAAAGAGAGGAAAAGCTGATTTTGAAATGAATATTTATTGAAATATCCAATGCACTATATCAGGCCTCATAACAGTATACGAGTATAATCTAAGGTTGTCCTACATGTTACGGTGCTGTAATTAAGCAATGTAGAAAAGTTTAGAGAGTGGACGACATTCTGAATTATTTACTGTATAAAAAATTACTCCAGGATATTAAAGACTTCAAAAGTAAAACTACCTAGCTAAACCTGAAAATGTCTCCACATCACACGATATAATCAGAAATTTAGCAAGCGAGATCGCATATTCGCGAGTTTACTCTTCAGTTTTGATAACTAATTGAAAATGTATATGCAGTATAAAGTAGCGTGTATGTTGAATTTCATTCTAATGTAGTTGCGCTAAAGCTACTTTGACATTTGTAACACCGACCACTTAAATTATAAGCCAGAAGAAGTCGAAGTTAAGTAAATGGAGAACGTTACTGAATAGGTCAAAGTTATAATACAGGTACAACACAGAATATGCCTCATGCTCTGCTGAAGAATATGGAATTTCACATTTGTTAGTTTAACATGGTTCCGACGATGTGAAAATAGCACGATTTAATGTATTACTGACATGTATTACTGACGCTAAAATAGAAAATTAATTAACTTCGGGTTGAATAATTACACTTCCGTTCTTGTTTCGAATTCCAACTGTATTCAACTTGAAAAATACACCAAGGAAAATGGAAATTGCAGCACCATGAAGCACCCTATGTGTGCATGGTGGACGGGTGTGTGGTAGTGATGCGTCGATAACACATTCATGTTCCTCCACGCGCACATGTGGACACATGTCACTACAGTGTGTGTACCATCCCGAGCCGCGACAAATCCCGCGTGGTATGGAGTCAATAAATCCCTAGATCACGTCTTGCGGAATTGTGATCCACACTTGCTGCATCGCGAGTGTCATTTCGATCACAGTTCTTGGTGGTTGAGAGGTGGTGTGCAGGCGTTTACCAATTGTATACCCTAGACGTTCAACGTGGTTTTTTTTACGGGGATCTGGTCGGCCATTGTAACGGCGTAATACCTTGGAGATGCCTGAAGTGTGAGTACGGGTATTGTGCTGCTGAAACATCACATTTGAAACGGTCGCCATCAGAAGAACAACCACTGGATTGATAACACCGTCTACATACAGAAATTGCACTCTCAGTAATCACTAACGGCAATTATACCTACAAACAAATAGCTCCACGTACTGCAATGCCTCAATTAGACCACGTATGCCTCCAGATAATGAGATTGGTGTGGCCTCTCTCTCCAGTACGCCTTCGGACACAATTGCGAGGAGAAAACTCTAAATCGACCACAGTTGAGATAAAAGACGTATTTCAAGTTTTTTAGGCCAACGAAATTCACTTTTCGCTGTATGAAGTTGAAACATGTGACCATTGCCGGGAATGCGAGCTCAAACTTCAACACAATCCACAAGATGAATTTCGTATTGAGTACATTTTGCACAAGATTAGAAGAAGGACATACGGAAAGTAAAAATGTCTCTACATAAATAAAGATGACAGAAGGAAGACAGCATTATAGTTGTTGAATTTGACTACTTCCAATATATTTCACTCCCACAGGTGACAAAAACCGAGCAATTTTACAGGAGGCTTCTGTGTCTATTTGTTTTCAATGTTTACTTCAATAATATTTATGCATCATACTTTATATTCTTGGCATCTCATTGAAAGAAGGAAGGGACGAAATACTGTAGTATCTTTTCTAATCGACAGCATAACCAATAAATTGAATGCATATCCAAATACGAAAATATTGCGCTCCCATCAGACAGTGCAAATGGAGAAAATGAAAATCATATGATGACGTGCTGTCATAGTTGGTTGTCTATGTATATATTATAGACACTGTGCATTTATTAAGTATACAGGGTCATTGATTTGTCCAGTATGTGACTATATACAACTTGATGAACACCGACATCAAAGGAAAAGAAGATATCGAGATGCCGCAGTGATAACTGCAGAATATAGTGATGTGCTATGCAAATTCAACTTCTTTCCTTCTCAGACATGATTCATCCACTGTGTACGACAGAAACGCAGCTCTACTTACTTATTTAGAAAAATCCCATGGGAAAACATGTAATATTAAGAATACAACAGCATCATATTCTAATGCACGAGCCATGTGGTAGTCTAGCTGCACCTAAGACTTACTCTGAAGTTCTTAAACCATTTAATCATATGAAGAAAGTTCCTTAGAACATCATATCATCTCTTCAGCCTGTGTCTGGAATTCCTCTGAGTCAGCAAAAATTACGTATTTGTGTACTTGAAAAAAGAAAGAAAAGACTCTTACCAAAACTTACTTTAAGGGAAGTGCCCCACAAGTTTCGTTAGCAGAAGGCAATAATGGGCTTGAGTCTGATAAATGAGTACGAAGATGGCTTCTGTGGATCAGAGTCATCAGCGTTATTGAACTCTGGGGAGATAAAACAACACACTGTAAACCTTATCATAATAATTATATAGTACTATAGTTAATTAATAACGAATACAAATGGCTAGATAATAGGCCTAAGCATATTTAGTTTCGTAAACATTTAAATAAATATTCCAAGTGCTCTCCAGAAGAAGGGCATTTTTTTATATTTACATCATATTACATCATATTTCTTCCATAAAATGAAATTTTCATTCAATATGAATAAAAATAAAACGTATTAATAACTATTTTTATAAACATGCCAAGTGTTCTGCGGAAAAAGGGCCTACAATAACAAAATACATATTTACATCATGTTTCTTAAATCAAACAGGTTACAACAAATTTGTTATGAAATATGTTAATAATCATAGCGGTGTAAAATGGTATGTAAGAAGCAGTTTAATCTATCATTGTGAAGTACAATACAATCCAAAATTTTAAAAGCTTTCTCTGAACGTATTTTTCGAATATGAGCCCTTCTTCTAGCTACAGCCTCAATTATATGAAATCAGTTTGGAGTTTTAAGACTGTTAATCCTGTTACATTGTACTACACTTTCTGTTGAATTACAAACTACAAATGTTATAATGAAGATCTATAATGAGCACATCCATTGTAGCAATGATCAGCCGATTTATGTTGCCCTCGAAAGGGAGTAAAAGGAAGTGTAATCAGACAAGGAGCATCTAGAAGAAAACTAAATTTTATCAACATACGCTGCAATATAATCACATAAAGGTGGTATCAGTTGATAACATTTCACGAAGATATAGCAGAAATACTTCGTTCTGTAGCTAGGGTAGATGATAATACTGTACTTCGTATGCAATTCATGAGCTTTTTACAGAAGATGATAATAATCATACGAAATTTAGTGAAAGACCATATAGTAAATTGCGAATTATACAGATTTAGAAAATGAAAAGAAGGCACAATTACGGTAGGCAATGCATATAATCGGAAATGACGGCAACTGGAAGTGAAGGAACAAGTTAAGTAAACCGATATGATCATCAGGATATCTGCTCTGTCATATTCTACGCATGAATCCAGAATATGTTTGGTACGTTTGTATTCTACTTCATTTGTTGAGCAAATTCAAAACAAAATCCGCATATACCATAAAATTTCGTATTATAAAGTAGGATTGAACCGAAATACATACAGTAGTTACCGCAGTAACAAGAATGGGAAGCAACCATGAATTTTGAAAACTGTTGTACTATTTCAGTACAGAACAATGGTATCAGCCCAGAAACAACGAGGCCTATGATACCATATTTGTTTGTTTGTTTGTTTGTTCGTTTTCTTGATTAATCATCAGTTCCGGGAGTAATTGAATTCGCAGAAATCGCTGTCTTTTACTGTTCGGTTATACAGAAACCTTTCAGAAATTGCAATGTTATTATGACGCTTATTAAATTGCATTCAGTACTTTCAATTGCGTGGCTAAATAAATCATACGCGTGCACTAAATAGTACCTTTTAGGCTAATTTGTCCTGTGAATGAAATTAAAACTGAAATTTGGAATACAGCGAAGTTCACACTGCCTGTTAAGTATTTGTATCTTGTATACTGTAAAAAATGAGGACAACCCTGTAATAATAAACATATTGGAATCAATCTAGGGAACAAAAGGACAATTACTAACCGTCTGCACCACTGAGAAAATATTGTAGCCCTCGGTTATACAGAATGGAGAGCATAGAACTTGGAGATGAACTCACTCAATATACGGGTTCCTACCTTCGGAATTCCTAATTCGGATCACAAACCAGTGCAGTGGAATAATTGTAGACACTTTCCTACCTGTATTTTTTATGACAGATCTTCAAACCTAAATGTAGTATTCCTGAAGTATTTAAAGTGAACCCTAATTATCTCTGACGTACGTGTGCCGCCAAGTTCCCATTCGTCTGTGCACAGTTGTTTGTATGTTTAATCAACATTGAGATACATTCAGGGATCAGTACCAAATGTTCTAGAAGCTCAGTGATTATTGACCGAGACGCCGGTCTTTGTTTAATTTTCAAGTGAAACGTGATTGTGAATGTTGAATATCTAACAACTCCAGCCGGAATTGAACCCTCATCCACTGAAAGGAAATGACGTACATCTCAGAGTGAAGAGTAATTGACGTGAATGGATTACTTCTAACTGTGTGTGATTTTATTTTTAAGTGGCCACCAACTCAATTAATTTGAAAATTTATCATTTGCATAACAACTGTCCGTATCATTCTGTGCAGAAAGGGTTTGAGAAAGGCAAAGTTCTCAAAATGAACTTACATCTTTAAAGTCTGCCTTTGCTGGCGAGATGTAGTGTTTACAGTGCACTATGTCTTCTGTTATGGGCTAGAATAAATTTGTTACTTTCATTGACCTGTCTCAGTCTCATCCTTGGCTTTGACAGTATGAAGGTGACTGAGGTATGATTGATGCTAGTAATACCATTCCTTACGCAGCCAGTCCCTGTTATGAATGGTGTGAAGATATCACTCATAGGGTCGGTTGGTTCATGCATTTCAGTGGGCTTGGCAGCCTGATAAGTAATAGCAACGTCTGGCTCAGTGAGGAAAGCAACGGGAAACTAGGCTATCTATGAGAGCTGTTGGGGGAACTGTGGAGGATCAAACCAGCCTTCGGGCTGAATACCCAACGTACACACTTCCTTAAAGCCCCGAATAACATACTTTTGGAATTAAGTCGAACGTCGACTTCGTACCACACTCCAACGAAACAGATCAGGAAAAGCTGTTTAAATACACTTGAGTCAGTATATTTTCGCTTTTCATTTAAAGTAGTTATGCCTTCATTTGAATCCCGTCAATATGTCGAGTTTTTTAATTTCGTGTGGCTATTTCTAGCCGAGTGCAGCCCTTGTAAGGCAGACCCTCCGATGAGGGTGGGCGGCAACTGCCATGTGAAGGTGACTGCGTGTTATTGTGGTGGAGGATAGTGTTATGTGTGGTGTGTGAGTTGCAGGGATGTTGGGGACAGCACAAACACCCAGCCCCCGGGCCATTGGAATTAACCAATGAAGGTGAAAATCCCCGACCCGGCCGGGAATCGAACAGGGGACCTTCTGAACCGAAGGCCAGTACGCTGACCATTCAGCCAACGAGTCGGATAATATGTCGATGAAGTGACAAGAGAAGACCCACAACGCCCTGAGGTACAAGAATCGAATGTTTATTACCAATGCAGCCGAGGCAAATGACCGACGATCGACGGGAACTGAACCAGGGACCTTTTGGTCCAAAGGCCTACACGTTAAACATTTAGTCATGGATGCGCACTGAAGAGATGGCATGAAAAGACACGTTTTACGAGACCGAGGACTTGATCAGTTAGTCTTTGAGGGAAGTGTAGGCCGTAATAACTTTAAAGATGGACCAAAGCATTAATATGACAAAACAGATTAGAGTAGATGCAGGATGTAGTAACGACAAATGTTAGCACAGTATAGGATGACAAGGAGAGCTGTATAAAACCAGTCTATGGACTAATGATCCGTACAACAATATACATGAAAGGGAAATTTGGAATAAAATAATGATCTGAAACCATTTTTCAGATTATTTCAGTTAATAAAATGCCATCTTATTAGCTAGTGTATACATAGGCGACGTATCTTAATTCAGTTTTTCGCAAGGATGGGCATTTAAAAAAATATATCGTTAGGTGGTTTCATGATGGATAAACAACACCGGATGTGCCGAGATTCACTTTCACAACCAACAACTATAGTAAGTTATACAGCCGAACGCTTAAGCGCTATTACCCGTCTTCCCCTAAATGATTAGCTTTTGCCAGTTCTTTGATACTGATATTACTTGGCAAGGTAATTTGGTTTTGAATTGCCTGTAATCCTACAACTGTCATGGTCACGGAAATAATCATATTTGACCTTAACACACTGAGATTAACACATTCTACCACATATATTTGCCAGTCCTTCAAGCCCTGAGGCCCTTCCCAGCTGGCTAGGTTCGCGGATCTTTGTTTCCGCACTAGCGTCCATTTCCCCCGCTGGGTTCTTCCCGGAGTGCCGGAAACTGCAGCCTGCGTTCGCGCAATTTCCGGGTCACAAGTTCTCCTTCCCTTCCAAGAGACTCGTGCGAAGTAGAAGGAACCAATAAGTGCCAGAGAAGAAAGAGAGAAAGACAGAGAAAGAGGAGGGTAAACATTAATTGAATCTCACTTCAATCGTGGAGGACTTGGAGAGTTTATCCGGACATTTCCAATGTGAAATTTAATAACACTACAGTTCTTAATGCTTGGATAAATCACGGCAGTGTGAACATTTAAATACTAAAATACATTGTTCCTGAACTTGAAATAGGAATCATCTTCTAACGCCTCGGATTACAAATTAACTAGAGTAACTATGTAATTAGGCATCCTTAGTTCCGAAGGAAGTTTTCCTCGTTTCCAATTCATCTATATTATGACGTTACTGCCCAAGGCCCTAACCGGCGTGTCTTCACAAATTTAAACAGCTCATACGGGTTTTCGTACATTCAACTCATTAAATCAATACTATTATGAAATCAAAACTTCGGAAAATAAAACAAATGAATTTAGCCTATAAAACTGAGCCATCCTTAAATGTATCTCGTTGAATATAATTACCAAATTCACTGAAAAAGTGAACGAAAATTTAAAATTTGTTCGGATTTGTTTGTTTTTGATGTGGTTAATAAATTTGTACTCTCATTCAATTATTTACAATTCAGACCAAGTTTTACTTGTGCAAAATGCTTTGCTTGCCATTTTATTAACTGTCCTAAAAACGTAAAACATAAATTATGTTGTCTTAATATTATAAGTGTTGAAATACCTACACATTAACATAAATTATATTGTCTTAATATTATAAGTGTTGAAATACCTATACATTTGAATGGTCATATGCGTAGAAACTTATGATAGTCTTCACTATTTGACATTTTTTTTATCGGTTCATGTGGATCATGTCTCAGATACGCTTCAGAGCAGTGGCGGCTCGTGGATATCAGCAGTGGGGGGCGCGCCTTAGTTTCATAATTCCATAATATATCTCAAGTTCTTCAAACCATGTTATCAAGATACACACTTCGAACACTATACGATGCAATGCATATGCAATTTATTATTATTATTATTATTATTATTATTATTATTATTATTATTATTATTATTATTATTATTATTATTATTATTATTATTAACATTTGGCTGTTCTTGTCCACGATCGAATTATGTTTACGAATAGTTTCGCTGTAGTGATCACTCAAACAAGACACGACATTGACTTTACCAAGCATTTCAGAGTCCATGGTACTATTGATATCACCCCTGTTGTGATCCATTTATTTCCTTTCCTACTAGGACGGGAGAATAGCAGGCAAGGAATGCAGTAAAAGGTTTCTGAGATATCACTTCCACATATCCGCGGGTTCTTGTTATATACGTCAGGAGAATTAATTTGTCTTTGAAAAGCCCTATTTTCATTTTCCTTGGTCTCCGGTTTTTTCAACGAGAAGTCTGGTGTCGGCCTACCACACTCCTTCAGTTCGACTTTCTTTTCGATAGAAAGAGAAGAAAACGTTAGTTCTTTAATATGTTCGACGGTAATCATACTGTACGAAACGCAAACATAATACTACGCCTACATATAAATCACAAACTTTCTCCTAATTTCACCTCGTCACAGTCACCTCACGAGATCATTCATCAACACAAAGCTAAACATCGCGCTCTCCAGTGAGTATGGCCAACATGAGTCAAGTGCGAGGAGACAGTAGTTACAATCGTTACTCGTTTCGTTAGTTAATAGTCCTAAAAATTACAAGACTATTTTAAATATATACCGGCACACTTAACTCAGGTAAGTGCCTCAGTAAAACAGTTCCTAGTTTTAGGAGAGAAATTGCACAAACTGACCCCTGTTAAATTGAAATCAAATCGGCAATGTTTCGGGTAGGTTGGCTCCAACAGTAGGCCGCGGCCGAAACGCGCCGGAATCTCCGTTAGAACAGCACATCTCTACTGTGCCTCTGATTGGCTCCCTCAAGGCCAGTCAAGCGAGACTCGGGAGTGTTTGGTCCGCAATGAGAGAGCGCCCTTCTGCGCAGGCCAGCAGCGCATCGGGCCGCAGTACAGTCTAACTCGCGCCCTTGGTAATAATCTTATAGTAAAATATTTCCCTTGTTAACATTTAAGATTAAAATTCCCTATAATGGAACCCCGTGGGAGGCGCGCGCCTTAGCGCCTCCCAAACGAGCCGCCACTGCTTCAGAGATTCACCTACTTTTCTGGCCCTTTGCCCAGTTATCTGGGAAAGGTACTAATGAGGATTAAGGCCGGTTTTACGGGCGCTAGATGCTTTTCCAGAAGATAATACTATTTCGGGGAGGGGGAGTTTTATTTTCTTTTGTGTGCCTCTGTGGTAGTTAGTTGTGTGATATGTTGTGTGTGTAGGTGGAGGTGTATTAGGGCAATCACAAACGCATAGTCTCCGAGCTAGAATACGTAATTAACTAAACGTGATTAATATCCTCGGTTCCTCCTTGAAATGAATCAGGAGCCCTACGTCAATACGCTGACAATTTATCATGGGAGCCGGACTCCTAGATATACTGTACTTAAGAGCCTGAAGCAAACATTCTTAAGATAATTTTCGGTAATTTATAGCAAATAATTCAAGTAACCGCTTCGTTTTTGTTAATAAAATATTCAGTCTTTACTCTCACATTTTTCTACGTCCTACAAGACTTTGTCCAGAATACTTGTCGCCCATACATTCTTATAAATAAAAATAATTATTTTTTGAACAGTTCGTGGTAGTCACGAAACAAATTCATCATTTTGAATATTCCTAAGTATAAATGTATTCTTTTAAACCCTTACTAGTGTCAGCCGATTAACAAAAGGCCAATCCCTGACTCATTATGAGGAGAATGAAGATAATTTCTCGCAGAGGAAATCTCTAGCATGAAGAAAACTCAACAGATGTACAGATTCCGAGATACTGAATTTGGAGGATAAAACCGGACAGATGTGGGGCACCTTTTCCTTAGGGTGCACATTTTAGATTTTTGTTTTACCCACCTAATGGGTCACCTTTGCAGTTAATGAATGGAAAAATGTAGGAAATTAATTCGTTTAAAGTAATATTGGGACATCAAAAATCTCACCACCGTATAGTTCTCATTGTCATTTAACTTCTTAGTTGTTAATTGTTATAGTTCGATCGTGATATCGTGAAGTAGGTCTACTTATTCTACCATTACAAAACACCCGCTACTTTTATTGAAACATATGATAAATTCCTACATATGCTGCAATAAACATAATGTATATATATTTGCGTGAAGTGTTTTAGTTTGATGATGATGATGTTTGTTGTTTTAAGGGGCCTAACAACGAAGGTCATCGGCCCAGTGTTTTAGTTTAATGGAGGTGAATTGATTTTAAACTGATATTTTGCAACAATATACATATGTGAATTGACCTAATGAAATAGTTACATTTTCTTCACGATAATATTTATACATTCATATGTGTACAGAATTGATAAAAAGTTAAATTTAAAATACTGAGGCTTTTCTTGTAGAGGTTTTAACATTTCACTAACACATCGAATGTTTCGGCGACTTAAAGATAGGAAACGGTTAGGACTGGGTAGGAAGCGTCCATGGAAACATACTATAAACTATGTAAATTTGCTGCAATAAACGTTATTTTAATGTATATCTATTTACGTGAAGTGTAAGGTAGAGCCCCAGCATTTGCCTGGTGTGAAGGTGGGAAACCACGGAAAACCATCTTCAGGGCTGCTGAAGATGGGATTACAACCTACCTTCTTCTGAAGGCAAACTCACGGCTACAAGACACTAACCGCACGGCCTACTCACTCGGTGAAGTTTCTTCTATACGAACAGAAAGTATGATCTTCCCCATTTAAAAAAGTACGAATTAGTGGACACGGTACATTTTTCCTAAAATATCAAAACTGGTATGACAACATTTGGTACTTAGGGAAGAAAGACCCCCATTTACGAATTTTCTGAAAAATATTCTGTGACCCACAGACTTGAGGAATGAAGTGAAAATGGTAATATAAATGAGTCAAAATATGTGAATTGGACCCTTATTCCACCAGCTATAACCAAAGGCAAGAATTATACAGTTCAAAAGTAGTAAATAAAATATATTTCGGCTATAGGTAACTTTACAAATTAAAAATAGTATAAAATTATAAACAAGTGCAAGTATTAAAATAATGAAAATCACATATAATATAAAAACCAAATTGTTAAGTATGAGACTCGGATGGCATGACTTTTAATAAACAAACAGAAGTATTTTGATGTTATCGAACAGGTATAGGAATTTTGATCAAACTTGTGAACGCCTTTTATAGCAATTGTACTGATAAAAAAGTACTTCCTTCACTTTTAAACAAATGACCGAAAGCGCTGCAGCTCACTATATAGCGTGCGCAGAACATTAGACCACTTCGACTTTACCCTTGCACTTAACGAGCTGAGTTCTAAATGGTACTGTTATATAAATATTTGAACTTCTTTTACTCGATTACCTATTCCAAAACTAAAAACTGAGCGTTTTTATTTGCTGATATTGGTGGTTATTCTTTTAATAGTAAGCTCTAGTGTGCAATGTCTACCATCGTAGTGTAAATGTTAGTGCTACTAGCTGCCGTGATCGGAGGCCCTGGTTCGATGCTGGATACTGCCAGGGACTTAAGAACGGCTGAAGAACTTGTATGAGGTTAAAATTACACATGTATCTCACCTCAATTTGGAGTGTGTCCGAAAAGAGCTCTACCAGTTCGAGAAGAAGGCAAAATATTTTACCCTTCCACTTATCCCGTTGAGATGTACAGAAAATTGTTCTGTTCTAAAAATGATTAAATTATTTTATTCCATTAAATATATTTCATTACTGAAACTGAGTGTTTTAATTTGCTGATGGTAACGATTATTCTTTAAGAGGAAGTTCAACTGTGCACGGTCCGCTTCTGTAGCGTAACTGTTAGTGATACTAGCTGCCGTGATCGGACGCACGGGTTCGATTCTCGGTAATTTCAGAGATTTAGGTATGGGTGTAGTTCTGGTATGAGGTTAAAATGACATATTTAGCTCATCCCCACTAGAGGTGTGCCTGAAAAAACTTTACCAACTTGGGACAAGGGCACGAGTTTCGTGCGTCTCGACGACTAACTAGTGAGCGTGGTGAGCTTCGATCCAAGAAGTCCCTTGTTCGATTCCTGTCCAGGTCGGAGATTTTAACCTTCATTGGTTAACTCTTTTGGTGCGGAGGTTGGATGTTCGTGCTGTCTAAGGCACTATAATTCATCATAGATGTGGACCCATCCTCACAGACCCGTAGGTCGCTGGGATATTGTGGTAGAGATTACGTGCTTTGTATTTAATCATTACAAACGCATTGTTAGTTGATGTTCAAGGCTTTAAAGTAAATGGGAACACATTTGTGCACACAATTTGTGACGGATTTCACTGTGTTTTTTTACACCAAAATTCGTCAGTTTAATATTTCGCCCGCCAGTCACTTACTGTCTGCACACGGATGAAGACAAAAGGCAGAGGCAATGGATTAAAAGGAATCTAGGAATTTTTTTTTTGCTAGTTGCTTTACGTCTAACCGACACAGATAGGTCTTATGGAGATGATGGGATAGGAAAGTACTAGGAGTGGGAAGTGAGCGGCCGCGGCGTTAATTAAGGTACAGACCCAGCATTTGCCCGGTATGAAAATGGGAGACCACAGAAAACCATCTTCAGGGCTGCGACAAGTGGGGTTTGAACTCACTATCTCCAGGATGCAAGCTTACAGCTGCGCGCCCATAACCGCACGGCCAACTCGCCCGGTGAATCTAGCATTGTGGTGGATGAGAAACTTATTCATTATCGCTATCTAGCTATGATCATGAACGCCCCTTTTTTAACAGCAGATTTAGTGTTTGTGAGGGATGTGAAAACAAGGAATTGTTGCCCTAGTATTTACCACCAACATGTGATGATATCGATCTGCATGAATTAGAATGACCATCATATGAAACTCTTCTCAAAGAGCATAGTATGGGAACGATTAAACAATCTTTACGCCATGCCTGTATGTAGGCTACAGTATGCCCTTTGATTGGTTGTGCCACAATGCATGCCTGCAAGTGAGCTCCTTATATACATTGTAGTCTTCAAATCTAGTTAGTGTAAAATAAACATTTGAAAAGCCAAGGCATCACGTTATTTCCATTTAATATTGAGTGTAACGCTGTTAGAAAGGAGATGGTAAAGTTTTTGTTTGCAATAAGAAACTAAACACTTTTACTGAAGACGAGTTGAGTGCTTTACAAAGGCATTTCTAATGAAGGTAGCTGCGAATGATGTAAGGAAGATATGAGTGACAGTACCTGTGATTGGACGCGTGATCCTGTTTTTTGGAACTTCAACGTGCAGTCTACGTCATCTGCACGTTCGAAGAGACCCTCAGTGAGAGAGCGTCGTACATGTCAAATCATTAAATTGTATCATGGAATTTAAACTGACGAGTTGACTTCGCTCATGAATAGTTATCATGGCTGCGAAGTTATGGGAAAATCAGGCGCAGAAAAAGATGAAGAGACGTACTGGGAGAATGTTGAGAAAGCATGCTGAGCATGAGATCATCAATAACGTTACTGATACTCTTCCTTTTGAGCTTCACCTGCCTGGCTACCAGTACTGTAGTCTTGGCACTAAACTGAATATTTTCATGGTGCGAGGTGATCCTGGTATTACTATGTTAGATGCTGAATGAAAGGAGCATGATCCTACTTACCGAGCTAATAAACGTGCGAACAAACCTGAAGTGAGATTGCTAGCTGACGAAAATTGGCCTGGTAAAGGTATGCAGCGTGTGACGTTACCTAAAGCTATAGTTGGTGAGAAGATAAGGAGCGCTTGTCGTTGCTGGTGCAATGAGAGGGTAACTGTTGGTAGTTGGAGGCACTGGAAGACGAAGACAGCAGAGAAAATCTAAGTGAGAAAGGACTAAACAGATTTACTTGAAGAAAGAAAAATGTTCAAAGGCTAAAAAGTGAATATGATGTTCGCAACATAATGCAGTTGTTGCTCGTTTTTTGAATTGTTACATTAATCCTACTCCATGTCCTAACTTAACTATCAGTACTTGCTGATACGAACAAAATCACGCTTTTGAAAGCGACAATACCGTTGATCAGCTGTTTTGATTACAAGATGAATACCATCCAAGCATAGTGTATTCTTGGTAACAAGACGTGGCTTTGTACCGATTGTGTGATGAGATATATCATTGTACTAGCTGATGTACCCGTGCTTCGCTACGGGATTCTCAGAAAGACTGACTTGGTGGTTTTCCTAACTGAATTCAACATAGGTCATTACAAAAACGTCTGTAGGAATGTAGCGATTGAAAGCAATGTTATCATATAAAATACTCGATCAAATGAAAAACCACACACTTTCTCACTTTCAATGAACATTACTACGGTGCCGATCTAAGACTCTAAAGTTCCAGAGCTGGAATAACCAGACTGCCGTGAACACTCCTCTGTCTCTTAAATATGCACACTACTCATTCCAATCAGTGCCTCAGAGTAGGTATTGAATAGCTCGAATACTATGATGAACCAGTGTGTTACGTACCAGATATATCAAAAAATGTATAAACCAGAGGAATGGCATGCTAAAGAAGAAAGTTATCTTACTCCCCAGCTACTTCCCGCCAATATACAGGCAGGCTGTTACAGTCGGTATGACCAGGCGAGTTGACCGTGTGGTTAGGGGCACGCAGCTGTGAGCTTGCATCCGGGAGATAGTGGATTCGAACCCCACTGCCGGCAACCCTGAAGATGGTATTCCGTGGTTTCCCATTTTCACACCAGTCACACCAGGCTGTCTCTTAAAGCCAAGGCCGCTTCCTTCACACCACTATTCATTTCCTATCCCATCGTCGCCATAAGATCTACCTGTGTCGGTGCGACGTCAAGCAAATTAAGAAAACCTCGGTACGCTGCAGTAATCCTATCTATCGGGGATGAGAGGAAACAGAAGACGAAAAGCACATCACAACAAACAATGGTCAATGTAATGTTATTGTTGCTAAAGTTTATGAGCTTTCTATATTGCAGGCCTTCACATTAGTTTTCTTTCGACTCCGTGATATTAGGGTGTCTTACAAAATTATTTATATCGTAGACTGTAGTTCCTTATTCTTAGACTTTACATACCGATTTTCACTTAATTCTGTTTACCCATTTTCTCGTGACTCGGCGCTGATATGGACTTAGTAACAAAAATCCAAATTCATGAATATCTCTGATTACATGTGGTACGATAAAAACGTATAAGACCTAAGTGATCGGAAATTCAATAACTTCTTACATAACTACTACTACTAACTTACGACATAACTAAAGTTATGTTAGTTATGTAGTATTTATCGATACGACCACTAATAACATAAGTAACTTATTTTAGAATTACATTTCAGGCCATCCCTTAAACTATCATTTCACTCAACGTGAATAAAATAATTTGTAGCCTAGATTGTAGTGGTTCATCACCCGACATTACATACCGATTTTCATTAAATTCTCTTCAGCCGTTTTCTATTGATGCGTGTACAGACAGACAGACAGACAGACAGACAGACAGACAGACAGACAGACAGACAGACAGACAGACAGACAGACAGACAGACAGACAGACAGACAGACAGACAGACAGACAGACAGACAGACAGACAGACAGAAATTACGGAAAAGTAAAAAATGCATTTTCTTGTTACTGTGGACATGACCGATACAGAAATACCATTCTTTTCAAATTCTGAGCAATGTACAGACAAAACTCTTATTTTATATATATAGATATATAGATATTACATTTCAGGCCTTCCCCTAAACTACCATTTTTCTCAGCGTGTATAGCCTATATTGTAGCAAATTATTTCCCATCTTTGTCTAGCAATCTTCATTAAGACACGGTCACTAATAACATAAATATTTGAGAATAAAATTTCAGGCCTTCCCCTAAACTACCATTTCACTCAGCGTGATTAAAATAATTTATAGCCTAGATTGTAGCGGTTCATCACCCGACTTTACATTCCAATTTTCATTAAATTCTCTTCAGCCGTTTTCTCGTGATGCGTGTACATACAGACAGACAGACAGACAGACAGACAGACAGACAGACAGACAGACAGACAGACAGACAGACAGACAGACAGACAGACAGACAGACAGACAGACAGACAGACAGACAGACAGACAGAAATTACGGAAAAGTAAAAAATGCATTTTCTTGTTACTGTGGACATGACCGATACAGAAATACCATTCTTTTCAAATTCTGAGCAATGTACAGACAAAACTCTTATTTTATATATATAGATATATAGATATTACATTTCAGGCCTTCCCCTAAACTACCATTTCACTCAGTGCGAATAACATTATTGATAGCCTAGATTTTAGCGACCAATTCCCCGACTTTGCATACCAATTTTCGTGAAGATACGACCACAAATAAAATAAATATTTGACAATTACATTTCAGGCCTTCCCCTAAACTACCATTTTTCTCAGCGTGTATAGCCTATATTGTAGCAAATTATTTCCCATCTTTGTCTAGCAATCTTCATTAAGACACGGTCACTAATAACATAAATATTTGAGAATAAAATTTCAGGCCTTCCCCTAAACTACCATTTCACTCAGCGTGATTAACATAATTTATAGCCTAGATTGTAGCGGTTCATCACCCGACTTTACATTCCAATTTTCATTAAATTCTCTTCAGCCGTTTTCTCGTGATGCGTGTACATACATACAGACAGACAGAGAGACAGACAGACAGAAAGACAGACAGAAATTACGGAAAAGTAAAAAATGCATTTTCTTGTTACTGTGGACATGACCGATACAGAAATACCATTCTTTTCAAATTCTGAGCAATGTACAGACAAAACTCTTATTTTATATATATAGATGTAGACACAAGTCTACGTAGGAGATCATCCAGGGATAAGAGCCTTGAGCTGTAAATTCTCACTACGTCATTGTTTTGAGCGTACGATTAAATCGTTCTACAAAACTTGATTGGAGATTGCTATACGTTGGATAGCGATGGATGCCCGAGGAATTTGAGATAAGGAGAAAACCCATTGTTTTAAACTTTCCATGCTCAGTTGGAAGGAGAAGTGGGTAGTGTTTTGATTGTTGAACAATACGTTTGAAAGCACCTATGTCTTGAGCTGATGTCTTAGAACGTATGGGTTTTGCAAAAGAAGAACTTAAGAGTATACATAAAATACACTTTGTAGATAATTATACCCCTTATTGCCAGAGGCTTAAAGAATCATTTCTACTAAGTCAGATTGCCATTGATCACCATTCCCACATGTAATGACACGTCTGCGACGGTAGGTGAGACGAGCTATTTTATGTAATTCATGTACGATGCTTATCTTTGCGAGTGAAGTCATGATTGGAGGAGCCACTCCTCAATAACACCAGCATGACGTATTTCCTTATCTATTTCTGGATTCTCTGATTCGTGACCTATATGGCTGACATCTTGAGTGGCCTTTAGCAGCAGCTGCAGACGTTCTACGTGTAGGTTAGGCTCATTGCAGTATAGGGCAACATAGGTTTCTATACAAAAATGAGACCATGTGGGGACAGTTAATGTGAAGGAAACAGCTTAGAAATAATCTGTTGTTGCTTGCGACTCTAGTTTGCATTTACCGATTCTATCCTCTTGTAATTACGTCGATTAGCGTTAGTAGCAAAAAGAATTGAACTATATTTTTAAGATCATCTGGTGAAATTGTAGTCTTGTCGGGTTTCCGAGAGAAGAGCAGTCCTGAGAGACCTTTGGCAGGACTGTAGGTGACACATTTTCCGATGAGACTGTTGGCATTAATCTTATCATCAGCATTACCCATCCGAAAACAGTCATCTTCATGTGGAATCAAGTACGATGCGTCGGTTTGTCCTTTAAAGAGTATTTATATGTAAGGAGAAAATATTAAGCCATAGTTGTTTTGAATAAATATCACTAACTGGTCACGACACTCTGGTGTGATCATGAGCTCAGATAAAGGAGGTAGATGCTGTTTTGATTTAGTAGCATTTTCTGCAATAACATCTGTAGTTCAAAACTGAACTTGCTTGGATGGTAAAGAGACATTACTCCTCTTCCTCCTCACCCTGATTCTCCTCTTCCGCGTCCTGTGTCTACTTTTCCTGCTTCCCCTAATCTTGAAGTGTTGGCATAGTAACAGAACGTTTAGTAGGCTCGGAGGTTTACCTAGTTACGTTTCCAAAGAGAAATAAGTATCTTTTTGAACACGTTCTAAATTCTTTAAATTTACGTCGAATATTATTTTCAGCATGGATTATACGTTGCGTAACCTATTTTCAAGATGTGTACTTGATGTCGGTTTCGGGTGAAGTTCTGCCTGTATCCTCAGTGTTGATGCTTATAAAATGAACAATGCGATAACTAACATACATCACACAGATATTTAAAGTCATTGAATGTCATATCAGTGCTAAATTTATCGTCACGAACATATCGCATATCGCACTCATCTTATCAAGTTTCAACTGCTTAGGCACACGAGAATACGTTTGATATAAATAAGAGCAATCTACATATTATGACGTTCCATACTAAAGTACGCACAAATAACGCCTGTCTGTTCTGTAGCAACATCGTCAAAGATCATGAGAGAATTGGGAAGCACATCAGCCAGTGGCAAGGCCCCACACTGCTGGCTGCGCAGAAGCCTGTGACTGGGGAAGACATGTCCATGCGCGTACCGCCATGTTGCGGGCGCTCCTCAGCTTGACGCAGAAATCGTATGGAATTCATGGTTTAACGTACATTTCGCACACATGAAAACATTCGCCTTATAAAATTAATGACAGCCTACACCGACTACCGTGTACACACGCAATAAATATACATAATATCAAGACTGTGGTAATATTAAAATATACTTCTGTATAAGAACTGAAAAATCTACACAAATCCTTTGGATAGCCTATAGGTGGCGCACCTAAAAGATTAGCAGACTGAATAAAAAGACTGAAAAATACACTACTACAAAAATACACTAGCGGTATCTCGAAAATGATCATGTCGCTCACTTTAATATAAAGGTCATGTTTGTAACTGATGTGTTTGAACATTGTACGTATGGCAAGAAGGCCAGACTCAAAGGACGAGAATCACGTGACAATCTGTCTCTTGAGAAACCTAGGATCAACAATTATTTAGCTTTATTGAAAATATGAAGACATGTTCAAAAAGCGGTCTACAACTTAAGTATGATTACATGTCGTGAGATAAAAATTACCTGTCTCTCAGCAGACTGGAGAACACATAAATTAAATATCTACAAACTCCTGTACCGATAACAATAATCTTCATTATCAACAAAAAAAGGAAATCTGTGAAATAAAATCTTTCTACGAAAGGTAAATAGCTTATTATTCCTTTCAGATAAGTCATTACAGCAATATTATTTTTGCTAGTGGCTTTAGGACGCACCGACACAGATAGGTCTTACGGCGACGATGGGATAGGAAAGGCCTAGGAGTTGGAAGGAAGCGGCCGTGGCCTTAATTAAGGTACAGCTCCAGCATTTGTCTGATGTGAAAATGGGAAAATACGGAAAACCATCTTCAGGGCTGCCGACAGTGGAATTCGAACCCACTATCTCCCGGATGCAAGCTCACAGCCGCGCGCCCATAACCGCTCGGCCAAACAGCAAATTTTACTCAATTATCTGAACAGATTGTTTAAAAATTACATGACTGCAGAAATCTTTCTAAAACAATCAGATACATGTTTTATCATTTTCTGAATACGAAATGCCGGCTCTGCGGTGTAGGGGTAGCGTGTCTACTTCTTACCCGGTGGCTCCGGGTTCAATCCCCGGCCAGGTCAGAGATTTATACCTGGATCTGAGTGCTGGTTCGAGGTCCACTCAGCGTACGCGATTACAATTGCGGAGCTATCTGACGGTGACATAATGGCCGAGAGGATTCGCCGTGCTGACCACATGACACCTCGTAATCTGCAGGCCTTCAAGCTGAGCAGCGGTCGCTTGGTAGGCCATGGCCTTTCGGGCCTGTTGTGCGATGGGGTTTGGTTTGGTTTGGATATGAAATAACGTAATTGGATGAGTAGAAGTTAAATTATCATGTTTGTGTGATTTGGATTTAGGTAAATGCTGCCTGACATTCGTTACACTGATGCTAGTCTTCTATTGTGTATTTCTTAAAATGAAATTAATGTCTAGGGTTAGTTTGAGTTTCTCTGCGAGGTTTAGGCTTAAGTTTTATTTTTTACAATTTGCTTTACATCGCATCGGCACAGATAGGTCTTACGGCGACGATGGGATAGTAAAGGCCTAGGAATGGGAAGGAAGAGCCCGTGGCCTTAATTAAAAGTACAGCCCCAGCATTTGCCTGGTGTGAAAATGGAAAACCACGGAAAACCATCTTCAGAGCTGTCGACGGTGGGGTTCGAACCCACTATATCCCGAATGCAAGCTCAATGCTGTGCGGTCCTAACCGCACGGCCAACTCGCCCGGTTAGGCTTAAGTAAGAATGTTATAATTTAAGATGTAAAACCCTCCTCATAATATTATCTTCTTAAATATTATTGCTTTTACAAACTCGTTCCGAATTAACGTTATCTGAACATATAAAAATTGAAAGTGCGTTCTAATTTTTCTCTAATATGAGAACCATGATTTACACCAGAAAGAAAATAAAATGAAACTGAAAGTAAAGCACTTGCAAACAAAAAAATATTAATCTCATAGTGAAAAGTTAATTTGATTAGCGTTTTCTAAAGCAGACTAGGATTGACAAGATGTAATGAGCTTTGTTTAGACTTTATATTATCAGATTTTTCTGGAATAGCGTATTAACAATTGTATTCTTTTATTATAAAGCAAGTGGGAAAAATTGGAGAAAATAAGACACACGATACTAATAAATGATTTTTCAAATAATTGATAATTTGAAGCAATACCTTACCCTAATATTAGAAGGTTTTATCAAGTTGTATCAATCATATCTTACGGATTCTATGCCCAGGTTTATCAAATTTGTAACACCGCTCTGCTTGTTATTTCTAAACAATTATCCCCGATGAATTGGAAAAAGGTAAACAAGAAAAAGAAGCCTAAATATTCTAAATTTCATGTCCATGCGTTCTCTGAATCAACCATCCTATAACCTGTTTAGTTCTCGATTATGGTAAATGAAAGATATTTTTTAACAGTTCAATTTCTACTCACATGTGAAAAGAAATACCAGATCCCTTCTGATAGCAGTCTGTACAAATGAAGGCTGCACACAAATTCACCCTCATGAATATCTTTCCATTCCACAGGTAATGCCTAACTTTAGGCTTAATATAGCCGGTCAATTTAACTAACGTAATGTATCAGCTCTCACTTTCCTTGAAAATATTTGACAATATATTATCACTCCGTCACATATAATACCAAACCAGATCCACTAACAGGCATGATTCAAATCGAAAACATGCAAGGGTCTGTAAACATTACCACGTGCTAGCCATGCATTCGAAGCTGAAGCGCCCGCAATATGGCGATGCGCGAAAGTGTTCAATATTCCGATTAGCATCAGCGCGCTCTATGAGTCTAGATAAGTAATATTAAAGTCTTTGGCCAGTGGCAGTACTTTCTCACGCGCATTTAATTGGAAATATTTCAAACCAGCTTTAACCAGATCTTGCATGGTAAGTTGTAGAATAGTATTCAGTGGTTGATAGTGAATTTGCGTGAACGTAAATATTCTGGAAGCGTATGCCCCTTTAAAAGGTGGTGAGAATGAGTAAAAATTTTGTTGCCGCATCCCGATCGCCCGGTAATGATAAATCGAATTATAGAGAGAAACAATGTTCCATGACGACTTTGCGTAGCTGTAACACAATTAGATAGTAGATGTAAGGCTACGTAACTAACCGGTAGTGTGCCTTGCTGCTACATAATCTTCATGCTAACTAAATGATGAGGCGGTACATGAAAAGTATATATAACGAAAGACAAGAGATAATACAAAAAAGATCAAGATGGCAGTGACTTACGTGATGTTCGCGTGTAATATTGTCGCTTGCAACTATTGAATAATCGGTAATTCTAAGCTATATTTTACCGTCTGAAACACCAGAGTAAAGCTGCTAAGTAATTTTGTAGTAAGTGTGGTTTTAAATCTGCATTGTGGAGGTTAGTGTTCATTAAAGGATCAATTTCATAATTATAACCTCATCCTGTTAGCTAACCGATAATGGCCGCCTCAGTTGATGGAGGTCGACAAGATTTTTCTAACTCACTGAATCTAAATAATGAAAATTAACAAGACTCAAGTAACCTCATGAATCGGCAGGATAAAGAAAGCATAATTCCCACACGTACCGGTGAACCAGGTAACCTCATGACAACCTCTATTACTGTTCTTAACACACTTAATAATCTACTAACATCCCAAGGTTAAGTTAATCTGCCGCAATGCAATCCTATACTACCAATGATCAAGCTATTGTTATTTGATCTTGTGATGGTATTAGTATCCGAGATTATATACTAGCAATTGGAAAACTGACTAGCCCTAATAACATCCGATTTGTCTCACGAATATCTAATGGACGAATATGTATCTTCCTTGCAAGTCAAAAGTGTGTTGAAGAATTAATTTCAAAACCTCCCAAGATTCTCTTAAATAATGTTTCCTTGGAAATAAGACCCCTCCTAACTAAAAGCAAAGGAGTTATTCTATCTAATGTTTGTCCTGTGGTTCCTAATATTGTTATTGAAGAATTTCTCAAACACGGCATTAAACCATTTTCAAAGATATCACCTATTAGAGCAGGTTTAACAATCCCTGGAATTTCTCACATTCTCAGTTTTCGGAGACAGATTTATGTTCAAAATGAAGACTTTAACAAACTTCCAGACTCACTCCAAATCGAATATGAGGGTACCAATTACTGGATTTATTTATCCTCTGACACAACCACCTGCTTTCTTTGTAAAACTGAGGTAAACTTAGCTAGAAACTGTCCTGATAATTATGAGATAATAAATTAAGGCTCCTTATTGAATCAAAGCAGAAATTCTCGTGGCAAGATCAATCTAACGGAATTTCCCCAACTAGTAGAGGACACACAAAAATAAAAACAAACTGTCAAGAAGATATTACCTGTACTCCGTAACAAACTACTTTTCTGACAACTGCTACATCTACATCTCTTTGGTGTTCTCAAAATCAAAACTGTGGGCTTTTACCCTCAGTCGAAACGACTCTAACCTCTCCTTTGGAACGTTATCAAAACCCCTCATGTGTTTATCTTACTGGATCAAAGAGGCCAATATCACTATCTGGCAGTAAAACTACAGGCAGAAAAGACCTTGATTTTAAGAAGCCTCCCCTAACAACTGAACCTACGACAAGTGAACAGGCAGGGAAACACAAGATAAAACAAACTTACAAGAAACCAAAAACAGAAAAAGAAAGCACAACTATTAGTGATTTGCTTAAGCAAATTAAGCAAGTTCTAGAAGCCAACCCTCAGTCCCTTCCCCACAGTTACTTACAACTCCAATACTTTTTTGAAAGCAGTATTGAAGTTAATGACATAACAACAATAGCTTCCAATTACACCCCAAATATAGAAGGTTTAGCCAAAGCCCTTCAAAAACTATATCCATACTACACTGAAAAATCCATTAAGAACTGGAGTACTCGAATAGTCAAGAAATTGCTTAAGGCTAGCAGTGAAAAACGAGGTGAAGCAATTAACAGTTTAGTTCCAGGTTACTCCATCGATGACTCTACTTTCATCATATACTGATGATAAAATTCACTCTACACCTGTTTGTCATTCTTATGACTATAACATTACTTCAATGGAACCTGAAAGTTTTTCGACCACGGCGAAAGTATTTACACCTTCTACTAAATAAACATCAGCCTTCAGTTGTCTGTCTACAAGAAACTAACTTTAGAGGCAACTTTGTTTCCCATTTAAGACAGTTCAACGTACATTATAAAAACGGAATTAATCCAAATCATGCAAGTGAAGGCGTACCTACCTATGTTAAAAATAATTTACACCATCAATTGGTTCTTTTAACTACTGATTTAGAAGCAGTCGCAATTTTATTAAACCTACCACAAGCTATATGCGCATGTAATGTTTATTTTCTTACGAATAATACATCTTACTTGTAACGGACTCGTCACCTCACCGGCATCTACTGCATTCTTTCTATTTTCTATTCTTCACCCGTCATGTTCCTAATATCACTTGACATTCCCGGTTTTTCCAATGCTCATATGTACGGTTTCCACTGCGCTATTTGTTAGTCTAGTCGTGAATGCAATTATCTTGGTACTAGGAAATCATTATTATTATCACGGCCTCTATTTACCCATCTGGCATAAATGGATGGTGTGAATGCCATTACATAGTGATTCGGAAACTTCTCTGTGTTGTCGATATATGGGGACCTTGCCTTAGCTCCACAATTATTATTATTATTATTATTATTATTATTATTATTATTATTATTATTATTATTATTATTATTATTATTATTATTTGTTTGTTTGTTTGTATGTATGTATGTATACCCCCATGTGGGTTACAGCATGGTAGCAGAGTACAAAATCGTAGGAAATATAAGAAATTTTTAGTCAATAAACCACTCCAACTTTCCACCTTGTTAGTGCGGTAGTTGCCCTATTTCTTTCTTGTGTGGCTTAGTCCTTCACCTCGCTAGACTTTGCTTTTTCCTTTTTCATCTTCTACAACATGGCCTTTTTTTCTGACAATTTTTCTCCCTATACTTGTGAGACTTCTGACATTTAGATTGATCCTCATTTTAATTTTTCTGATCCAAATACTTTTACTAATATGTCTTATAATCCTTTTGTTACTTGCAATTCAGATCTTACTTCCATATCCAGTACTCTTAATACTACTGTGTCTTCCAGTAAGCGCTATGAACTTTTACCACCCCCAGTAAAACCTAACACCCCTCTCTATCTTGATACTTCTCTTTTTACTGCTCAGTCTAAACTTCCACTCAATCGGGCACCTCCCCCTTCTGTCGATAAAACTCAATCAGCACAGCACTATACTCCCGATTTACGAACTCCACCACCATCCCCTTCTCAACAATATTTTTATGAATTTCCATTTCATCACAACCGTCCTTCACATCAACCACTTAATTTCCATATTTTGACTAAATGTCTTGACCAGGTACCCCTCATTCAGTCTACTGATCCTGATACTTTAACACAATGGCTTTTTTTGGCTCGCAAATTTCTACAGACTGACTTAGGTCCATTTTCCCAATTACTTTCATTGCTTTATCCAAACACATCTGGTCATCTTAGTACTTTTTGGCTACAATATATTAAGTCTTCTCATGATTGGGCTTATTTTCGCTCAGTTTTACATACTTATCTTTTGCCTTATGAAATTCGACAACAACTGAGTAAAAAGTACATCAGACGTCACCAACGTCCGGATGAATCGGCTTATGATTATCTTGACTCCATTATCGGCTATTCTGATGTGCTAGCTATTGCTCAACATCCCCAGAAATGTTTTCCTCTTATTCGATTTTATGCTTCTCCAGTTTTCCGTCAAATAATTAATCCCTTTACGCCACCAACCACTATCCCTCAGCTTTACAATATCGCTCAACTAGATATTCTAAATACCCACAGTAACCTTTCTTATTATTCCTCCACTCCATCTCCCCAGTT